>NC_138770.1:2134411-2309143 GCF_965119305.1 Pelophylax lessonae
GCCTTATAATGTCCATAGTATATATAAAAGGAAAGAATTGCTGGCTATATCCCCACGGGAGATTCCCTCATTTCCTGTCGTGGTGACACCAAGACAGGAAGTGAGGGGAAATCTCATGCAATGATATAACACTGTTACATGTTCTAGTTATGTAGCAAACTTAAGAATATACAAAGCAAACATCTTTTTTTTCCATTTTGGCAAAATCATGGATTAATTACAAAACTATCTTTGTTTGTCCCGTGGCTTGCAGGAAAAACATTTTGCCTTGATTCCACCATCAACACAGACAGGGGAAACCCTCCTGCGGAGCCATTGTGTTCACCCGGTGCTGCCCCTGCCAGGAAAACACAGTGATTATTGCTAGTGGCTACAAGAGATGCTAGCGATAAGTGTGTGTAAAATCTGACAGACTGGTTGTACGTTGTCCTCCAGGTGATCGACCAATCCACTTGGGTACCTTCAGCCTGGCCATACATAGTTTAAATCTGCATCTCAAATGAAGCAATCCCATTTACATATAACACTCCATAAAGGAGAATTGAGGGGCTTATCAGGTCTGCGTCAAAAATTAACAGCCACACCCAATCAGACAGCTCATGTTAAAAGGGACCTGAAAAGCAATCTGCATGGCTTGCTTTTCCAAGCATTGGCTAGTTTAGTGAGCCTGGACTAATAACAGTCACTGTAATGCTACCCATACTGCTGTCCTTTTAACATGGTGACAAAAGTTGATACCTATGCTACATGTGTGTAAAGTTACTTGCACCCTGCTAAATGGACAGCAATAAGGTTGTAAATACAGTGACTGCCTGTCCCCCCCTGATGGCGGCCCTGGGTGTGTCATGAAAGGCCAATTGAGAAAATGGCTATATCATGTAGAGGAAATCACCAGTGTGGGGCAACCTATGTCATGGAGGTAGATTTGGACATCGATGTATATGTATCACCAGAAATGGAATTCTTTGTTCTACAATATCTCAAAGACGACCTAGCATGTTATTTGAAGACTGTACTATTTTGGACATACTTGGACTCAAACATACACTGCTCTTTCCACAGCTCCTCCTCCTCTGGGGGTATGATAAAGTTAATACGCATCTTCACCAAAAGCACAAGATGATGTGTCGTGTCCGGATGAGGCTGCAGCGGAGATTTCAGTTCCAGGCTGATATGGTGGATCTGCAGCGGGCCTGGAGTGATGCCAAAAGGCGCTCACCCAGGCTCCTGCTAAAGGGTGTGGAGCAAATCTCCGGTAAGTAAAAATATACATTACATGTGACCAGATAGGTTACAATTTTTTGGGTAGGTGGACATGTGTTTAGCTATGCAACAACACTAATACCAACACCCCCCCCCCCTCCCTCTCGCTCCTACCTTTCCTACCTCCATCAAGTGTCTCTTCACAACCTTTAATACTACTATGTACATTCGTATTTTTTATGTTTCTTTTTTTTCTTCTGCTTCTAGCCAAAGCGGACGGCCGGCACCCTCTTGTGCTTTTGGTGAAGAAGGGGAGGAGGAGGACGGCCACACTCCAATATGCCTTCAGAGACAGCGAGCCATTTGAGCAGCTGAAAATTGTGGATCGTAAGTAGAAAATAAAAATGGTAGAAATTTCAAATCTCTAATCACATTTTACAGAGCCCCCTTTACATCGGAGTCTCCAGACTTACTACACTGTAAGAGGGAAGTGTGAAGACTCTGATGTAAGGAGAGTTCTGGGAACCATTATTTGAGGGGGGAAGCTGGGGACTCTGGTGTAAAAGGGAACTCTGTGGTCCCCAAAGCTCCCCCATACATCTGAGCTTACAGAGACCCTCTTACACTTCCCTTCCTCAGTCCACCACAGTCAAGGGCACAACAAGTCCCACTGCAGAAGGCTACCTGCTTGGACTTGTAATGCTCTCTGTAGGGGAATGAGGAACTACTGCCTGCTATGCTAAGACTTGTAGTGCCCTCTGTTAGGGACTAAGGATTCCTCAGTCCTCAACATTCTAGGGCACTATAAGTCTCAGCATAGTGGGCTGTCATACCTCAGTCCCTCACAGCTCGGGTCAAAAACAACACAGTTAAACATCTAAAGGACAACTCCAAACAAAAAACTACCAATAATGGACAGAGTCCATATGCTCTATAATGTCAAAGACCCGCTACCACTCACCTTCCACCTCCGGTGCTGTCATTGTGTAGGGCAAAGGGCTCCATCTACACCATGTTTGGCTTTCAGGTCAGATAGGCAGGACTTGCTCAGCTCCACTCTCTTCCCTGGCAATTGACTCTGGCGTCATTGTGGATCTTTCCTCCTCTAGAAAACACCCAGGGGCCCTCTCCTTGTCCCCCAGCCACCCAGGGCCTTCTTCTCCTCCTCCTCCACCAACCATTTTCAGACTCTTCCAAATTCCCTGGGGCTACTCAATCCCTTTGCATAGTGGACACCACAAATCTATGACCAGCCTGCAAAATATCAAGTCTGGGCCTGGTTACCTGTATGTTCCGGGTCCAGGGCGGAGCTCTCCTCCCAGAGCAACAACTGATGATAGCAGAGTGAGTTGACTGGCCAGTCACTTCCTACTGGTGCAGGTACACACCTACCGATTCCTCCACATCTTAGGATAACATGATCAGACGGCCAATCCCCAGTCAGAGAAGGAGGAGTAAGTGTCAGCGGACAACAGACACCTGGCAGACGCAGTGAAGGGACTGCAGCAAATTTTATATCCGAGGATTGAAAGCAATCTTTTACTTGGGAGATTTCCCTGACTGCGCCCTTCGAAATGTTGGTGCTCCGCCACTGGCCGCAAGGCCCCTGTAGGTGCGAGGCCTTAGGCGCCCGCTTAATTTGCATGGTGCCCTCCTGTTTTAAAACATGGTCAATGCATCTCATTGGTGTAAGTGCACTTCTATGTTCTGAATTGTAGGGGCATTGAGTATGGTGCTAGCATGATGAGAGGTTACTGCCTATTTGTGTCCATAAATAATATATAATGTTTTTCTTTTATTTTAGAAACCAGTGATCAGGATGTGGAGGCTCAGCCTTCTCAGGCCCACTGTAAGTAATGTGGATGTGCTGGTGTGTTGTGTATTAGGTCTAACTTGGAGGAATGATTGTTTGTTTTGTTTTCTTTTGTGGTTGATGTCGCTTCAGCAACAGAGGAGCCTCAGGCAGGGCCAAGTAGCCAGGATCTGGGGCAGGAGGACATTGGTGCCCAAGAAGAGGCCCATTTGACACCCAGTGATGAGGACCTGGGCTCTCCTCAAATGGGAAGTAAGTATTCTACATGTGTTTGTGTGTTCAATGTGTCCTGGGAAATATAAGGGCTGTAATATATATATTTTGCCATTGGGGTTATGTAGCAGCTGACATTGAGGATGTTAGTTGTGGAGGACTGGGGAAGAGGGGCCGCTGCTTACCCAGTCCAATGTAACTACTACCTTCAATGTTTCCCAACTACTTTCTGTGTGCCTTTATCAAATAGCTTTGGTTCAAGGATTGTATTTGTGTCTTTGTGTTTCTAGGAGATACGACGCCATCCCCCCATGAAGGGACACCATCCCCCCATGTAGGGTCTCCCCCATCCTCCACCACTCCAGGCTCCCCTGAACTAGTCTGTAAGTACCTAAAATTAGATTCTCACATGAATTGTGTGTGCTAGGATGATGTGTATCTAGGATAATCTAAGTTGGAGTCAAAGCAAGTGTAGTTTTGCTATATGTGATAGGAAGGTTGGTCATGAAACACTCTTTCTTAACCTTCATGTTTGAAAGGTGGTTTTGGGGAGCTTTACAGGACATGTTATCTTTTGTAAGTTATCTCAAGCCACCCTATTCTAAATTGGTGTTAGTTTCTCTACATTGGAAATGGTGTGCTTTGTACTTGTAAATTTTTTGGGGACATTGTAATTTAATCATGTCCTGATTTAGTCAACACTGAAAATGTGTGTTTATCAATCTTTCATAAATACTCTTCCTCGGTAATGTACCACATTCCAGCTCTCAATTTGTGTTCTTTTTGTGCAGTTTCTCCAGAGCCAGCAACGCCATCCACTTCGGGGGCCCAAAAAAAAACTGATGATGGTAAGTTGTGTGCTTTTCCAGTAATGTGTCTACTTAGTAAGTGGAGAAATGGTAACTGTGTATGTCCCCGCTCAGGCTTCAAGTTGTTCTAAAGGCAGCAGGTTCTTTATGTGAATGCATTCTATGCATTAGTATTCCAAGTGATAGGTGTGCATATTCCCCCTAAGACTTACTGGGACCATTTTCTTACTGTCCAAAACTTTGCACAAATACTTGTCTGGAACAGACTCCCCCTCCTCCTTAACTGAGGTGACAGCATGCCAATATTGCCTCCTGATGCTGTCACTCCTAATCATTGAGACCATCGGAAGGGAGGGGCGCAAGGCTGGCTCACAGCCTAGTGCCTGAACAGGCACAGGGTGCTTGGCTTCATCTCATGTGCCTCCATAACAAGCTGCCTGCTGTGGGGTCAACCAACAGGAGGGAGGTGCCTAGAGGTGTGTACAGGGGCCATGTAAAAAGGAGGATTGTTATTTCTCTCGTCCCCAAAAACCTAGAGAGTGTAAGTCTAACCTGATTAGTTTTCCGCAGCCCTCCAAAAATGATATGTTTCCAACACTTAGAACAGGCAGGGCTGAGGCACCAAAAACATCAGAAAAACACAATCAGCACAAAAGCAGGGAGTACGTATCCTTAACGCTACAAGCTTCACCCAGAAGAATGACGCTTGCACTGTACAAATCTGCATCACCACCATATCAATGTCTAAATAAAACGTTCAGGGAAATGTGGAGGGGTAATGAGTGGGTGTTAGAGCGTTTTCATGACTGTGTAACCTACAGTTAGCGTGATTCGATTTTTAGATACATTTTTTCTTCTCTCTTAACACAGCTGGGATGGCGGAAAATAAAACGGTGGAGCAGACACATGTACTCCGGCCACAACTGGCCCTCCGAATTCCAAAGGGTAAGTCTCTACTATGTGTCAGGTTCAATCTATAGACAGTAAGAGGGAGAGAGAACGCTACACAAACTCCAATGGTGATAGAGATAAATGTGTGCACATGTATCGTGTTGACCAATTGAACCCAAAACACCTTACATTCTTCTAAATGATTGCTTGTGTTGACATGAAGAAAAGCCTTTTACTTAGCTTTGGTGGAACTGCTACTAACATTCCAAGCCATCTTATGTAACCTTTTGAACAATTTGCTGTGAAAGTTTGAGTTTAAGGTTTACACCAGCAATTTAGCATATTTGCTTCAGAGTGTTGATAAAAGCCAACCAATAGACTCCTAAGCATATTTGTTGAGGCACATTAATTACAATCGTTGTTTGGATCATTTTGCATAAAACTAATTGTCATGTCTTTTTCTACCCAGGACACACCCACCTCACCTATGAGGTCCTTTTGGAATATGTTACATGGTGCATAGAACGAATTTTAGTTTTGGAACACACTTATGGGGCGGATCCAGACCCTCAGGAGCCATTTGTGAGGAATGTGTCACCCTTAAAAAGATTGTAGTTTTTATTTTTTAATTTGTTGTGTTCATTTTCCAATGTTTTTTAAATGTCACATTTCTACATTCTAAAAAAAAATATACCAAAAAAAGAAAAAAATTAAAAACCCTTTTTTTGGGACCCAAAAAAACAAAAAAAACAAAAAAAGCCTTGTTTTTGGCAACCCAAAAAAATATAAAAAGTTAAAAAAAACCTTTTTTTTGGGACCCAAAAAAACAAAAAAAAACAAAAAAAGCCTTGTTTTTGGCAACCCAAAAAAATATAAAAAGTTAAAAAAAACCTTTTTTTTGGGACCCAAAAAAACAAAAAAAAACAAAAAAAGCCTTGTTTTTGGCAACCAAAAAAAAAAAATGTTTACAAAAAAGCCTTGTTGTTTTTGGTAACAAACTAAACCAAAAATGTTTACAAAAAAGCCTTGTTGTTTTTGGTAACAAACTAAACCAAAAATGTTTACAAAAAAGCCTTGTTGTTTTTGGTAACAAACTAAACCAAAAATGTTTACAAAAAAGACTTGTTGTTTTTGGTAACAAACTAAACCAAAAATGTTTACAAAAAAGACTTGTTGTTTTTGGAAACAAACTAAACCAAAAATGTTTACAAAAAAGCCTTGTTGTTTTTGGTAACAAACTAAACCAAAAATGTTTACAAAAAAGCCTTGTTGTTTTTGGTAACAAACTAAACCAAAAATGTTTACAAAAAAGCCTTGTTGTTTTTGGTAACAAACTAAACCAAAAATGTTTACAAAAAAGCCTTGTTTTAGTGAAAACCTCAAAAAAAATTTTGGAACACAAAATATGTTTATCTAAATAAAATTAAAGTATGTTGCTCTTTGCAACACAAATGTTACATTGGCAATTTAGTTCATTCTATTATATATTGTAATATATTTTTTGTACGCTACAGTTGGTAGACACCCACATGTGTTATTAAAAAATTTATTTTATTACCCAAGTTTTCTTTTTGGTGTACACATCGAATGTCTTTTGTGTTGTATTTGTTTAGTCGAGTGGTGTGGTCTGTAATTGTTAGTATGTTGGCTTTGGTTTATGTTAGCCTTGAGACTTGTTTTGAAGCTACATTTGAAGGGAGACCTTTTCTTGGGTCGTTATGTGAACATTGAGTTATCTAAATTTACATGAAATCATATGTTTGGAGATCGAGAAGCACGTGTGTATAAATGCCTACATTAACCAGGGCCATTACTTGGCCACCAACACTCCTAAAAAACCAAAGAGCAAACACAAACTAATCATTTTGCATAAAATTTTATTTCATCCCCAAAAAAAGCACTATAATAAATCATATTGTGCCACCCTCAAATTAAAAAAAAAAATGGCCCAACAAATTGGCCAATGTAACAATCATTAACAAAACTAAACCAAATTAAACAAAAAAACAAAAAATTAAGTTGGTGGTGGTGCCTGAAGCAGTGTGGTGAGCACTGTTAAGGTTCCTGCCATCAAATGGTGGGCCAATAGTTCCATCTGGTCTGGGGTTAGCTGTAGAGTTGTGGTCAAGTGGCCCATTAGGATCATATCTTGTGTCTGAGGCTGCTGATGATGCAGGGTGTTGAACCTTGGAAATGTCCCAGACAGAAGATGTTGTGCCAATAGTCTCATCTGCTCTGGGGTCAGCCTAAGAATTTGGGCAACGTGTGCCATTAACATGAGATGGGATCGTTGCTGCTCCAAGGCTATTTGATGCTGCTGGTGGTGCAAGGGTTGTGAAGATGTGTGGGGAGTGGTGGTTGATTGGTTGTTGTGGTCCACGGTGCGGGGGCAAACGACATGTCGCATTGGTGACAAAAAAGAAGAACGGCCTGGGGAGGAGTGAAGTGATAAAGGTGTGGAGGGAATGTAGTCAGGTGGAAGGGGTACTGTGGAACCAGTGCGCATTGAGGTTGTGCAGGAGGATTGCTCATTGAGGGGTGTGGGAGTCCGAACGGAGTGTGAAGTGCTAGGAGTGGCTACAGGAGGAATTGTCCCATCCCCAGCTGCCTGACAAGTGGCCAACACTGGCATTACCCTCCCACTACCACAACCTGCAGTGGCAGGTGAGTGAGATGTTTGGGAGGGCTCTGCCAATGGGGCATCTTCAGATCCAAACAGGCATTGGCGTGTGGCCAGCACCTGAGTGTCAACACTTTGCCGATCCCGTTGATGCTGGTCTGCTAAACTTACCAAGCTGTTACGCATATCCTGGTGAACCTGTACCATTGTTGCTACAGATTCCTGTATGAGCCCGAGCAGATGTACTGCCTCAGTAGATTGCTGAGTACGCCTCCTTAACTCATTTTGGACCTGATACTCATCAAGCAGCCTCTCCGCTACATCCAGCATAGATGGACGAAGTTGGGTAGGTGACAATCCCTCTGCATCTAAGGCTACCTGAAAGCAGAAGAAATAGACCAAATCATTATCAAACATCATGACTAAATATTTCAGATTAGTTTGACAACTTAACACCCCAAGCAGAACGTTGAAAAGTTTGATGTGCTTCTAATGAGTACTTGTTCATTGTAAGATTATCCAAGCTAGCAACACTTCTGATAATGGGTACATATTATATTGGTAGGACTAATATGACAAAGGCAAAAAAGATTCAACATGAAGGTGTTCCCAATTAACCCTGGTGTGGTAGGTTGTTTATGCTTTTGGTAAATCTGTTACTACACCAATGACTTTATACATCTACGTATGTTGTCTAAAATCTTGCCATCAATCGGCTAGAGGACAACCCAACCAAACGATACCCATGAATTTGGACCTGGAAAATCAAAGACGGGCCGGACTTTAAAGATCCTGGATGTTTTTGGAACATTAGTGGCACACCAAATTATAACATAATTCCCTGATGTTCAAGATAGAACTCTTGTTGTGCTGGTGCATCGTCAGAATGTCATAGCACTAATTTAACACACACAATGTAAGCCACATCTAGTCCAAAATCAATGCTACCATTGAAATGTTACATGTGCACCTTGTTCCCTTATATCACATACCACAGCACTGGATGCAGAATCGTCGCCAGCTCCTGATCCAACTCCAGCTGCAACGTCAAGAGGGGCCTGATGTTCTTTTAAAAACAAAAAAAAAAAAAACATGTTTAGTACATAACCTTAGTCAGTAATGATTATGGCCAGATTGCCCTCCTAGCTTCATGAATGAAGCATTGAGGCCAAACATTCAAAAGTGCTTTCCTGGGCTCATAGGACACTTGCTAAACCCTCCCAAAGGTTAAGAAGGCTTGGTCTGCCTACTAATGACGGCACCCATTAATGCTGTCAACTGTGTTTTGCAGGGTAAACATCTAAAAGGCAACACTCTTTCATAAGAAAAAACATGTGTGTTAATGGGGTTAATAAGATTCCAAAAAACATTATTTGGCTAGACATACCAACACCTTCCTCCAGGCCTAGCTGCACTGGGTGTGTTCCCTGCTGCGGATCTTCTGTAAAGGACATAGCAATATGAGCTATCTTGGGAAAAAAAAACATCTACATTGTTTGGCACAGTATGATATTGGACCTACCAGGAGGAGGGTCAGCACTGATGTCAACACCTGTGAGTCCGTCTGGTTCGCCAAGCTGCATGGGCTGTGGAGGGGCTGAGATCCGTGCTACAGATGAACAAATTGCAGGTTGGGGAAAACAAAAAAAGGACAATTGGAAGGGCAAGTATCACATTCTATTAATGTCACACATAGGATAGTAGTTAATCTTTTCCAAACAACTCACACAATTGACATCCAAGATAATATCCTTCCTCGGTGCAAAGCATCCGAATCTAAGTCCTCTCTGGTAAAGATGGTATCAGGTCCTATGATGTTCAAGAAAGGTAATTGATAATCCCAGAGAGAACTTCGTGCACGTTCATCCAGCCGACCTTGTCGGTCATAAAGACCCTCCGCAGCCCATGCAATTAGCTTCTTCCGAACGGACCCACAGATGTCGTTGACCTTCTTCCGCACACTGTCACGGTGGCGAGGTGCTTCACCCAGTGCATTTACAGCATCCCGGATTTCATCCCACAATCTGTTCTTCTCTGTTACTGAGTAAGACGCGGCCCTGGTCCCATGTATCGCCTGATATCTGGCCATATAGGCGTGGACCAGGGCACAGCACTGATTGTGGGTGAAACGGGGAAGCCGGGATAATGTGGACAAGCTGACTCTGGTGGACGGACCCGCTCCAGGACTACTGTCAGAAGAGCCAGCTTGTCCACTTGGTGTGTTACCACCTCCCCCGGCTTCCTCCTCCGGGATGGGGATGGTGGACTCCCTCATGGATACAGCTGGAGCCTCCCTCACACCAGAGCCAGACGATCTGCCCACCCTGCCCCCCCTGGCCACCCTGGCCACCCTGGCCACCCTGCCCCTTCTCATCCTTCCAGTGGGTGGGGCCATGGGAGCACGAGGTGGGCAGAGAATCTGGCTGTCCAGCAGCAGCAAAGAGCCCCAAACTCCTAAATCTGAAATGACAAAAGAGAAAACAGAAAAAACAGGATTTGCAGATTGCTCTTCATATACAGTATAATTAGTGAACAGTTACAGAACACACTTACCTAATGGCACAAACAGACTTGGTGGTGGTGGTGGTGGTAGTAGTGGGCAAAGAGCAGAAGAGGCTGCAAAGAAATGGAAAAAAAAACCACATAAGAAAACGCATATGGGTACAAATCACACGAGGCCCTCCAAACACTTACCTAATGGCACAAACACGGTGGTGGTGGTGGTGGTGGCAAAAAAAACAGAAGAGGCTGCAAAGAAATAGAAAAAAAAAAAAATAAGAAAACGCATATGGGTACAAATCACACGAGGCCCTCCAAACACTTACCTAATGGCACAAACACGGTGGTGGTGGTGGTGGCAAAAAAAGCAGAAGAGGTTGCAAAGAAATGTAAAACAAAAAATAAGAAAACGCATATGGGTACAAATCACACGAGGCCCTCCAAACACTTACCTAATGGCACCAACACGGTGGTGGTGGTGGTGGTGGCAAAGAGCAGAAGAGGCTGCAAAGAAATAGAAAAAAAAAACACATAAGAAAACGCATATGGGTACAAATCACACGAGGCCCTCCAAACACTTACCTAATGGCACAAACACGGTGGTGGTGGTGGTGGCAAAAAAAGCAGAAGAGGTTGCAAAGAAATGTAAAACAAAAAATAAGAAAACGCATATGGGTACAAATCACACGAGGCCCTCCAAACACTTACCTAATGGCACCAACACGGTGGTGGTGGTGGTGGTGGTGGCAAAGAGCAGAAGAGGCTGCAAAGAAATAGAAAAAAAAAACACATAAGAAAACGCATATGGGTACAAATCACACGAGGCCCTCCAAACACTTACCTAATGGCACAAACACGGTGGTGGTGGTGGTGGCAAAAAAAGCAGAAGAGGTTGCAAAGAAATGTAAAACAAAAAATAAGAAAACGCATATGAGTACAAATCACACGAGGCCCTCCAAACACTTACCTAATGGCACCAACACGGTGGTGGTGGTGGTGGTGGCAAAGAGCAGAAGAGGCTGCAAAGAAATAGAAAAAAAAAACACATAAGAAAACGCATATGGGTACAAATCACACGAGGCCCTCCAAACACTTACCTAATGGCACAAACACAGTGGTGGTGGTGGTGGTGGCAAAGAGCAGAAGAGGCTGCAAAGAAATGGAAAAAATACACATAAGAAAACGCATATGGGTACAAATCACACAAGGCCCTCCAAACACTTACCTAATGGCACAAACAGACTTGGTGGAGGGGGGGTGGTGTAATCCTTTATAGGCAAAAGGAGGCTGCAAACATTAAACATACATGAGAAATCGCATGACCTACATACGTGCACATAATAAATTACAGTTATCAGGAAAGCAAAAATGGTGTCTTTGGAAGCTGGGAAGGTAAGGGGGCAGGTTTAGATGCCAAATCTAGACTGCACACCTTTAACAAACATGAGAAAACACATGTCCAAACCACATGCACATGGGGCCAACTGCCAATGATTAAAAGACACTTGAGGGGTTCCCAAGCTATTGTGGGTTGGAGGGGATTCACCATAGACAACTTAAGCACACCCAAGATAAGTACAAATTCTCTCCTTCCTTTTTTTTGGGAGAGAGAGATACAATTGTCTTACCTCCAGATAATGTAGGTTGTGGGTCACAGGGTCTTGCTAGCACATAAGAAACATCGATCTATAACATCCAGCAGCCATATTGGCCATGTGCTCCTTTTATAGCTGGCTCACAGGTGTGATAATTAGCGGCCGTTTCTATATATATCTGCGCATTCGCGAATTTGCGCGTTCAAAATGGAGGACGATATCCCAGACGCATTAGATGGTGCAATGCTGGCATTTATCGGTGCCTTGTTTGAGGAGGCCCTAGCACAGGAGGCAGCAGAAGGTGGGGAAGCTGCAGCAGAAGGTGGGGAAGCTGCAGCAGCAGCAGCAGCACCTCCAGCAGCAGCACCTCCAGTCCGTGTGCCCTTACCTCGCCAGCCACGCATTTTTGCTCCAAGGATCTATTTGGACAAGCTGCGGGATTCTGATGTCAGGAGGAAGTTCCGGCTCGAGTGAGGAACTATTCTACACCTCTACCAGCTCATAGCAGAGAAAATTGACCCGGACACACAGCACGGCCATGCGGTGCCCGGCATGGCCAGATTGCTGGCCACTTTGTATATTTTAGGGCGTGGCAGCTTCCAAGCCACTTCGGGAAGTATCATGGGCATTAGCCAGCCCACAGTTTCAAGGGTGTTCATGTTGGTCATTAATGCCATAGTCGATATAGTGCCCAATTTTATCCACTGGCCACAGAATGAAAATGAGTGGAATGAAGTCAAGTTGGGTTTCTACCTGCGGGCACACATGCCGCAAATCCTAGGGGCAATCGATGGCACCCACATAGCCATTAGGCCACCAAGGAGCCACGAAAGTGAGTACCGGAACCGCAAGCAGTACCACTCCGTGAACGTCCAATTAGTGTGTGACGCCAAACAGCGCATCATGAGTGTCAACACTGGTCACCCAGGGTCGTGCCATGATTCCAGTATGTTAAGAACCAGTACTCTGTACGAGGTGTTTGAAAGTGGACAAATGCCCCAAGGGTGGCTTATTGGTAAAGTATTTTGTCTTAACAACATAAACTGTAAGATTACATAGACATAGGAATAAGCTACATCGGTGTACACCCTGATTTAAGCAAAGCCTACCTAAAATGGATGTGTTAGGAGTTGTCAGGCTGTTCACACACAACCAGATCAGCAGCTTAGCAGCTCACAAAAGAAAGATTTGCAAAGTTGTCTTTGAGTCCAATGAAGGTGGTTAACCAATGTGTAAATGGTGTCCTCTAGCCACCCAAAGAAAACCTACAAATGATTCCAATGGTATTGCCATATCCCCAAAGTACTTTGCATAAGTGAGTCAATATTGGTTTCCTCACTCTAGTTGCAGATATATTCCAGAAGTAAGACCTAGGCTAATGTAATAGGAACAAAATAGGGGCCAAGTTGGAACTTGCAAGAGAAACCCACCACTTTGTGTGTCCTTTTTCCCATTTGTATTAGTGATTTAGGCAGTTAGACAGAGTTGAGATGTTTCATATGAGTTTTTGCAAACAGACGAGCAGGTTGTTTAGTAAAATGCCTAATTGTCTCCCATTTTGAGGAGTCATCTAAAGTCACATGATAGGAAGAACTAATGTATATTTTTCTTATTTTTCAGGGGATGCTGGTTACCCGCAGCTGACGTGGCTGATGGCTCCAATCAGGTACCCCCAGGGCCCAGCAGAGAGGAATTACAACAGGGCCTTGCGGAGAAGCCGGAGTATCATTGAGTTGACCATAGGTCTTCTCAAATCCCGGTTTCTCTGCTTGGCCCGGCCTGGGGGTGAACTCCTGTACTCTCCTACAAAGGCTTCCAAGATCATCCTGGCGTGCTGCGTGTTGCACAACATGTGCGTTGCCCGGGATGAATCTTGGGAGCTGACGGAGGAGAGGGAGCCAGAGGTCCGTCAGCCGGCGGCCCCCAGGCGGCGGAGCACCGCTGCCGGTATGGCCACCCGGAATACCCTGGTTGCTAGCCACTTTACATGTAAGTACTGTAACCGGTCAAGATAGGGCATGTGTATTAATTAGCTAGTTAGCAGAGGTGCCACTCACAGGGAGACAGAGGGTCATTATCATCTGCCAATGACACTTGCCATTGTAGATAAAGTGTAGTCAACATTGGTAAAATTGTGTTACTTGAGCAAAAACATGCACCTCTAACCATAAACATGTTGGTATTGTGAATAGTGTAAAGGGCTGAGAAGAGCTGGCAGGTGTTTATTTGTGTCTATGCCACCTGTGTAGTTATTGATAACATGAACGGCTGCTTGGTATCTTATGGTGTTGTAATTTTCCAGAACATCAACATCTTGGAATCATGGCACGTACCATGGGAAGCCTGTGGTGATGGGCTGTCTGGCGTCACAGGTGTGTATTCAAATGTTTACATTAATGATTTCTGGTTTGTGTAAGTTGGCATAAAATGTGTTATTTCACTCGTGATGTCGAAATTAAATGAAGTTCAGAATGAAGCAAACAGGCATTAAGATGTGATTTTCATAATGAAATGTCTTATCCTTTGTTTTATTTTTCCAGGAGTGGTACTGCTTGCGGGTGTAGGTGGTAGAAACCCACCTTGATGGACTCCACTCATCTTCTTTTGTGGTCAGTGGATATTTGGTAAGGCACATGGCCAATGACCAACATGAACACCCTGGAACTTCGAAAGTGGCTTGGAAGCTGACCAGCAACCTTGCCATGCCTGTCCCCTATGAGCTGGTAGAGGTGCAGAATGGATTCTGAACTCTGCCTGAAGTTGTGGAAGACATCAGAATCCCGTAGCCATGGAGCAAAGGTCGTGGTCTGGCGCTGTAAAGGCACACGGACTGGAGAGTGACAATATTATTTTGCTGCATCCCTCCTTCTGCTGTCATTCTCAAATAAATAAAGACTTTAGAATTGAACATGTGTTTTTTTGTTTTGTGTGGGTGCCTACAGACAAAAGGGCCATCCACACTGTAAGATTTAGAGAAAACTTTATCCTTCAGATTGACATTTTCTATGTAGTGCAAGGGCCTGCCTGATTGCATCCAAATTGAAAGTGTTGAGGTTTGAGCTTATATTATATGGTTTGGTTAAGTCTACAGGAAAAAGTCTAGACAAATTGTTAGTGTATGGCCCATTAAGCTGCCAAGGCCGGAGTTTTGCACTTTGCATGCTGCTTGTACTGGTGATGTGAGGGGTTGTAATGTAGAGTAGGGATGTGACAGTGTTGTGTTGAGGTGTGAGGCAAATGTAGTGTTGGACTATGAGGGTCTGTGTTGTTGAAATATGGAGAGAGTCCAATATCAGACACCTATGTTTATTGGTCAAGAAATTGTAAGAACCATGGTAAATATGTAAAGAATTGCATCTCGATAAAACTAGGACCACACTCATAAAATCAAAATTGTGTTGTTTCCATTGATGTGCTTGAAATTTGGGTAGGACACCCCCCCCCCCCCAAATTCAAGATAGTTAAAAAAAACTGTTAAAAAAAATGAGAGTGAAAAGAGATCCCAAGTGTAGTGATGTGATTTGAACCCATGACGTTGTTAACTGCAGTGAAGTTGCAAAGCACTTAGCTATTGGGCAGAATAAAGCTGTATGGTGGAAAAAAAGGAGTGTGTTAAGGCTAAAAAGCACATATAGCTAAAGAACTAAACATTGTATGGAATGTGGGAAGAAGACCATGGTAAAATTGTGAGGTTTCATCTTGCCCTGAAGTAGGGTAGGGGTTTGGTCACTTGCCTTTGGTACTTTCAATCATAAGATCGATTCGACACACAGACAAGATCAAAAAAACACTTAAAATGGTGTAAGCTTGCAAGCGCTTCTGAGTGTAACATTATTTAGCAATATATATGATGTAATCCGTTACATTTTAGCAATATAAACAAACAAAGAAAATAAAAAAAGTAGGTGGAGATGGTAAGCCTCGAACCTACAGCAGAGGGAGATGAATTACAGACGTGTGATGTGTGCACTAATCCACTAGCCCACATCGCTATGTGAAACTGCTATAAGCACGAAGACATAAGTTTGCGAATTGGCGAAGCCGCGATCGTAAGTGAATCCCGCTGACGGCGGAATTCATTATTGCTGTTTCACTAGCCAATTCGCCGCAGCGCCAGTTAATTGATTTGAACGCGGCGAAACTGAAACACGTCATAGATGTTTGAAGCTGCAGTTTCTTTAAATCCGGCCCCCCGTAACTCGTTACCCCCAACACTGGAGACTATACAGACATATCCCTCCCCCCGTCACTCCCAACAGAGCAAGTAACCCCGGGAGAATTGTTCTGTCAGAGATCTTACTAGACCCAGGCATGGGGCAGAAGAATCAAAACACATACCCCAGGTGCCTAGGTCTGGTAACACCTATAGTAAAAATCAACATTTTGCTGCCAGCTGAACCCCAGAATCTCCATAAATCCAGTCTAGAGACATAAATTGTGTCTGCAGCACAGAGAAGGAAGATTATCCGAGAGAAATACAGGAATACAGGATGGGGAACACAGCTCAGGAAAGTGACCAGGGGATTACAGGCTGATATCACCCAGCCCCCGCCCTACTCTGGACCAATCAGTGAGCAGTATGGGTGGAGGAATGTATTTAGTGTTAATGACCCAAATGTGCTGATCTCTGTAGGAGTGTCCTCCTCTATAAATGTCCCCGTTATTCCATCCTCCTCCATAGACTGCTGATCATCCCTCACATACCTCTCTTCTTCTTCTGCTTTAACCTCAAATTCTATATCGATTGGATCTCCACTCTATATCAAGAAAATGAAAGAGAATATAATCTGTAAAATATAAGATTTAATATTGCAACATAACATCAACAATCCACACATTGTCTCCATGAGTCTGTGTTTTATAATCTCTGTCTCACCAACCTTGTAACATTGAGGGATGGTGTGATCTTCCTGTGTGGAATCCCGGGAATACAGAGGACGGGGACATCTCTCTGGTGGGTTCCTGGTATTAGGTGGCTCCATCATATCCTTGTGTCCTTCTGAAAACTCCTCCATCACTCCATACTCCTCATCCTCCTCTTTATACTCTTCTTTAACATTAATATTATCATCCCCGAGGTTTCCACTCTGAATATATAATAAAACATTTATTGTAACAAACATGCTGTGTATAAATCAGAACTACCAATCATTGTCACTCATCTACCTGATGATGGTGAGGGATGGTGTGACCTTCCTGTGTGGAATCCCGGGAATACAGAGGACGGGGACATCTCTCTGGTGGGTTTCTGTAGCTGGATGACTCCACCATGGTGTCCTGGTACAGATCTTTGTGTTCTTTTAGAAATTCTGACTCCTCCATCACCCCATCCTCATCATCCTCCTCTTTTATCTCTTCTTTAACCTCAACTTTAGGATATCTCAGGTCTCCCTTCTGAATATATAATAAAAATCACATCAATGGTAACAATGCAGATAATGTACAGATCCTAATGATACTATCAGTGATTGTTCCTCATCTACCTGATGATGGTGAGGGGTGGTGTGACCTTCCTGTGTGGAATCCCGGGAATACAGAGGACGGGGACATCTCTCTGGTGGGTTCCCATTACTGGATCCATCTGTAGGAAACACACACACTGACTGAATACATTGTTTCTATGTGTTTATCAGATGATGGGGGATCTAGGTGGAGCCTCCGTACTGCTCTCTCCTTTACAATAAAGTCTCCTCTTACCCGGTGATGTGAGGGGCGGCTGATTCTCCATCATGACGTCCTTGTAGAGATCCTTGTGTCCTTGTAAATACTCCCACTCCTCCATGGAGAAATAGACAGTGACATCCTGACACCTTATAGGAACCTGACACACACAATGATATAGATAACATCCACACACATAGTTACATAGTTAATCTGGTTGAAAAAAGACACAAGTCAATTCAGATTAACCAACATAGAAAACCTCTGTATATTCAATCCTATACCCACACTGGTCTGATAACCTTACACCTTTCAGAGTAAGAATCATTAACCACTATTCTCTGTCCTTTAGCCAGTTTTCTATCCCCTTTATAAATGGATTTTACAGCCTGTAGACTTTTTACCTTACACATTAGCCGTGTGTGGGGAACTGTATCACACGCTTTTGAAAAAAAACAAGTATACCACGTCCACGGCCACCCCTCTGTCCAAGTATACCACCCAATGGGAAATTATCTCAGCATGACTTACATAATGAAGGAGATGAGGGGAGGTGACCATAGATACATGGAAATTCAGCTGGTTCAGCAGGGATCGCTCACATTTCCATCCATGTGTGGTCACTGCCGGATAAAAGTCACTCAATCAGCGGCTGCAGCCAATAGCTGATCTGTGTATTCTGAGAGAGGAGGAGCGTCCCCTATTGTCAGAATACAATAGTGCAGCGGGGAGGATTCCCCCATCCCCCTCCAATGTGTGGATGGGGGAATCGCTTTAGCTTTTTTTTCTCTTGTCCCACTGGCTGAACAATAAAACTGAACCATGTATGGCCAGGTTTGGAAGAAAGATATATTATTCATCAACTGATCCCCCTGAAGGGGTTAATCTAGGTTTAAAAAGAGGGGGTAGGGGGTGGCGCTGTCTGATAATCAAAGAAAATATTATATGTGTTATGACTAGCTACATATAACAAATATAAATATATAATAAAACCAATGTGCAAATCCTAATAAAGTAACCTGTGCATCAAAGTGACAAGTGCATGTACTTCACCGTGTAAGTGACGGGTACTGTATACATAAAATCAGAAATAAATATGTGTGCACTACGTGAAATAATGGTGTGGTCAATAGGTATTCACAGACAACTGTGAGTGCAGCCGTGCATAACGTGTTCCACCTGTATAAAGTGACGTATGCTAAAATAAATACTATCTTTGATAATCCAGTAAGTATATATAAAACTTGATACAAAAAAATTATACACATAAATATATTAAGTGCCTTCGGGGGGGTGTCAGGTCGGTGTCTCCCACCATTTTAGCTTTAATTTGAATCCTTAGGTGCCGCTGTCACCCAAAGTCCCGCCTCCTTGTGTGACTCCTTTGATAGACAGCACACTTGTTCAATGGCGGGACGTGTGCTGTCTGTTATGGTAGGAGCCGATCCAGGAGGTGGGACTTGTGTGACAGCGAGAGCCTGGTGATTCAAATTAAAGCTGAAACAGTGAGGGACGCCGGCCTGTGTGAAAATGTGATTTGGCTCTCGTCTTTCTCATCCGCTCTCCTCTCTGACCCCCTGCACTGGTAAGACTGCACTGCTGGGCACTGGTAAGATTGCACTGCTGGTCATTGGTGAGACTCCACTGCTGAGCACTGGTAAGACTGCACTGCTGAGCACTGGTAAGACTGCAGTGCTGGGCACTGGTAAGACTGCATTGCTGGGCACTGGTAAGACTGCACTGGTGGGCACTGGTGAGACTCCACTGCTGAGCACTGGTAAGACTGCACTGCTGAGCACTGGTAAGACTGCAGTGCTGGGCACTGGTAAGACTGCATTGCTGGGCACTGGTAAGACTGCACTGCTGGGCACTGGTAAGACTGCACTGGTGGGCACTGGTGAGACTCCACTGCTGAGCACTGGTAAGACTGCACTGCTGAGCACTGGTTAGACTGCATTGCTGGGCACTGGTAACACTGCACTGCTGGGCATTGGTAAGACTTCAATTGTAAGACTGCACTGCTGAACACTGGTAAGACTGCATTGCTGGGCACTGGTAAGACTGCACTACTGGGCACTGGTAAGACTGCACTACTGGTCACTGGTGAGGCTGCACTGCTGAACACTGGTAAGACTGCATTGCTGGGCACTGGTATGACTGCACTGCTGGGCACTGGTGAAGCTGCACTGCTGGTCACTGGTAAGACAGCATTGCTGGGCACTGGTAAAACTGCACTGCTGGGCACTGGTAAGACTGCATTGCTGAGCACTGGTAAGACTGCACTGCTGAGCACTGGTAAGACTGCACTGCTGAGCACTGGTAAGACTGCACTGCTGGGCACTGGTAAGACTGCACTGCTGAGCACTGGTAAGACTGCACTGGTAATACTGCACTGGTGGGCACTGGTAAGACTGCACTGGTAATACTGCACTGGTGGGCACTGGTAAGACTGCACTGCTGGGCACTGGTGAGGCTGAACTGGTGAGGCTGCATTGCTGGGCACTGGTAAGACTGCATTGCTGGGCACTGGTAAGAGTGCACTGCTGGGCACTGGTGAGGCTGCACTGGATGGGCACTGGTGAGGCTGCACTAGATGGGCACTGGTAAGACTGCACTGCTGGGCACTGGTGAGGCTGAACTGGTGAGGCTGCACTGCTGGGCACTGGTGAGGCTGCACTAGATGGGCATTGGTCAGGCTGCATTGGAAGGGAACTGGTGAGGCTGCACTGGATGGGCACTGGTCAGGCTGCATTGGAAGGGAACTGGTGAGGCTGCATTGCTGAGCAGTGGTCAGGCTGCATAGATGGGCACAGCTGAGTCTTACATTCTTTATGTAACGCACTCCTGAACTCTGCACTCTGTTTTTTCTCTATCTTATCTTCGTAACATTTGGTATTCATAGCTCAAAGAATTCTAAGAAGTATCTTTTTTTTTTCTCTCATGGAGGAAATGTGAGCAATAAGACGTATATCATACAATCATTCCATAAACACATAGCACATACACTGCACATATCATTTGAGGAAAATCTGCTTATACGGATTTATTTTAAAAAACCTGGTCACCTTATGCTACAGCCCTTTATTTGTTTCTGCCTAGTTTAGGAGTAGAACCTAGTTCCCTGCTGGGATTTCGGTCTTAGCTATATAAAAGGGAAATTTTTGTTATATGTAATTTTTACTTACTAGTTTAGAGTTCCTGGAGAACTAAAAACAACAGCTGGCTGCGGTTTTGCACTGGATAATCTAGATAATCTAGGTCCAGCCTGGCCAGCGAGCATGAGCAGGTTATAGTCCAGCACTAGGCCTCGCCATGACAGAGCCCCGATGGATGGGGACGAGCCTGCAAGTGGACCATCTCGCTGGGATGTGATGACCTGAGTCACAGCGTACTCCCTGGCTGGCAGCACCCCCACCCTGGTTGGGAGGTGGTCTGTTTGGAGTAGTGCCCACCTGGTACCGTGGTATGGTGAGTAATGCTGTCCCCCAATCCTCTGGCGGTCTCAGGGTGGACGTGGGCCCCCTCCTGGGACTGGTTGGACCCTCTGGAGATCCATCAGTTCCCCTGGCCTCTTGGACATATCAGCCCCCCCAGTTATTCCCCCCCCTTTTCCTAGTAGGCTCCTACCATGGGGGGGGGGTAATATTGCGGCCACTGCTGCGTTCCTGTGGGGGGGGGGGGTGACTGTCCTGGTGGAGTCTTTTGTTAAGGACATTCTGATGCCACTTGTCTGGGATCGGGAGACCCGGGACTGGGTCCGGGAGACCTCATGGCGCACTGTGGGGGCCGCCATTTTGCTTTAGATTTGTGCTCATTATTTTCTATTGAAAATGAATGGGCAGCCATTTTATGTTAGTTCCCCATAGGAATTCCTGGGGCGGTCATTTTCTTGTAGTCCATATTTGCTGGACAGCCAAAAGGCATGACACAATTGATCTAGCAATGACCCAGGCTTTTTTCTATTTCCTGTGTCGGATCGTTTTTACTTTCTGTTTCATAGAACGTGCCAGCAAGCTTCCTGAGCAGTTTTGTAATGTTTTTGGGGTTCCCTGTAGGTTTTCCTTACTCACTCTGCTAACAGATTGTACTGGATTGTGGTTTGTGGCACCACTAGTGTGGCGGTGGGATCGCGATTTGGCGACCATTTCAAAGTGACACTGTATTATTTTACTTCAGTGTAAAATGGAGTCCCAGGACAAGATTTCACCTACAGACCCCCTCAGTGCGGCTGGGGGACCCTCTGAGTCGCAGTCCCTGTCTGCTGTTACAGCAGTTTTTGAAAGCCTGGTGTCAAAAGTTGATTTCGTGTTCAAAAGTATTGATAGCCGAAAACGTCCGCTGCGTTCACCTCCATCTGTGGTATCCTCAGATTCTGAGTCAGATATGGCGCCACAGACGTTCCCCATCCTGATGGATCAGTGTCCTTGCATTCTGATGGTGAAGAGGACCTGTCCTCGTCAGTTGCCCCGCGAGACCGCACATTGGTGGAGAAACTTTAAAAATGCCAGATGAATCTACAGCGTCAGGTATGCAGGTTTCTTCTGGCTCCCGCAAAGCCCAGAAGTCAGGCAAGGTGTTTCCTTGTCCAGAGCTTTTTCACAATATTGACCAATGGCGGTGCATCAAGCACATGCTAGTAGTGCCCAAGCGCTTTACACATCGTTATCACTTTGCAGATGCAGTTTCCACTCGATGGACCGAGCCGTCAAAGGTGGATCACCCAGTTTCCAGATTGAATAAGTCTTCTGTAGTTCCGGTGGATGAATCCCCAGCCTTTACAGACCCAGTGGATATACAGGTAGAGTCTCCGTCCCGCCATCCATACTTAAACCAATCTTTGTGAACATTCTGGTGTCACAGACGGTCACTGAATGGGTGAAGTTACTTGAGGGTAACTTGGGAGTCTGAGCAGCTCCCCCCGGTGCTGATTGAACTCATGGACCAGATGGCTCAAGCCCTTGTGTTCATGTGTGATGCGTCCTTGGATGCGGCTCCCCTAGTGGCCAGGTGTAATGTTCCGGTACCTTTGGTACCCTAAATTACACTTTCCACAAGTGTATGCGCCCCACCATTTACTTTTGGAAAGGTGCGCATACACCTTTAAGACTGGAGCTGTCATCACCCAGCGCCGGACTAGATGGCTATTTAAATCGCCGGTTCTCACTCACATGTGTTCGTTCAAACACCCTTACCTGGATGCTAACCTTGCTTGAAGCTTCCATGCTTGCAAGCTTACCTCGCTGACGGAACCTCGCTGCGCTGATCCCTGTATCCCGCTACTGGATCATCCGCCTCTCCTGAACCACCCTTCGGCTGTATCGCTAATAGTGCTAAGTACCCCGCAGGGGAAGCCTCTATAAACTTATACTAAGCTTACACTATCTAGCTCTGCATAGTAAAGACTGTTTATCACATCTGCATAACTAGATTGCTAGCTCTTGAGACTACTGCTACTTTTCTGCACTGGGTTGATCTCTTTTGTATGTCCACCTGCTATTCTGTCATCTGCTACCATACAACATTGCTAAACCTTCCTGCATCCATCTGCTACTGTCTCACCTTCAAGTGTCTATCACCTACCACCTCCACTCAACCTATCCCTCAACCTTCATCATTGTGTTACCACATACATAAAGTCACTCTAGGAACCAGCTTGCTAATTGTGTGTATTTACTGGCTGAAATAAGACCTTCCACACATGATGAGTCATTGAGGTTGGGAATGGTATCTCAGCATATCTCTTACATGACTACTGACGTGGAACTATTTCTGCAGCTGAAAATCCACACCATATAAGAAACGCAGGAGCGTTACAGATTGAACGAACCCAAAAATGGATTCAGCAGAAATAACCACTCAGGTGACACAATTAAAACAGCAAGTATCTGCGTTAATACACGCACTTGCTGAATTAAAAGAAGACAATCAGGCTCTGTCGCAGCAGGTAATTAGACTGACACAACTTACCTCTGCTCAGTCCCCTGAACCCAAGATAAATCCTCCTTTGGTATTTACAGGCGATCGCAAAAAATTTTGCGAATTTAAAAACGCATGTGAGTTACTTTTTTTGCTAAAACCTCGTACCTACCTTACTGATCACATTAAGGTTTGTACTATTATTTCTTACCTATCAAGCGATCCTCGAGCCTGGGCAGATTCTCTTTTTGAGAAAAACGACCAGCTTCTCAACTCCTATGCCTTGTTCCTGGCAGAGCTCACTAGCCTATATGATGACCCCAATAGGCAGAGTACTGCTGATCTTCAGTTAAGATCCTTGAAACAAGGAAGGAGGCCTGTAGAAGACTTTGTCGCAGAGTTCAAGAGATGGACCCTTGATTCAGAATGGAATGATGCATCTCTGAAAACCCAATTTAGGCTTGGCCTATCAGAAGCCGTTAAGGACGAGCTCGCCCGAGCGGATCTGCCAAAAACCCTGGATGCATTAATACAACTCAGTATTACCATAGATAGAAGACTACGAGAAAGAAAGGCTGAAAAGATGGGAATGCCATTATCCGTTTCCTCTCGGAGTCTGGCCGTTCCTATGGAGGTAGGAACCATACGCCCACCGCTATCAACTATGGAAAAAGCCAAAAGAAGAAATGAAAATCTCTGCTTGTACTGTGCATCCCCGGATCACAAGATAAACGTCTGTCCCCTAGTCAACAAAAAGAAGGGTGAGTGTTCACATGTCTCTCTAGGAGGATTGACAACTTCATTCACTAACCCCTACATTTCTGTTTTTTTGACATTACAATGGGACCAGAACAGGATTACTACTAAGGCCATGATTGACACAGGATCTTGTGGAAATTATATGGATATATGTTTTGCTGCTTTAAATAAAATTCCTATTATTTCTAAACTCAAACCTGTCTTATTACCGGTGTTCCGTTATCCTCTGGTCCGATCACCGATCAGACACAAGCACTTCTAGTCACTATTAACGAGTCTCATAGGGAGACTTCTACCTTCGATTTTATACCTTCACCCCACTTTCCCATTGTGTTGGGACTTCCCTGGTTACACACACACCAACCAACCATAGATTGGAAGAAACGGTCATTGACCTTCCCTTCTTGTTATTGCGAGGAAACGTGTAACCTCCCGTTTTCCGGGAAGATTCTGTCTGTGGTGACAGATGAGATTGCACCACTATGTTATCAGGATCTTTCTGAGGTTTTTCTTGAGAAAAATGCTCAAACATTACCTCCTCATCGAGACTATGATTGTAGCATTGATCTACTCCCAAATAGCAAATTGCCGTTCGGTCATGTTTATCCTCTTTCACAGGATGAACTTGCCCATCTCAAAACCTATTTGGTTGAGAATTTGGAAAAAGGTTTTATTAGACCTTCCACTTCTTCCACAGCAGCAGGACTCTTTTTTGTTCGCAATAAAGATTCAAGTCTCAGACCTATCATCGACTACAGGAAATTGAATGCTATCACAATAAAAGATCGCTATCCTCTACCGCTTATCCCTGAGCTCATTGAGCAGGTGCGTGGAGCTACCTATTTTTCAAAATTAGACCTGAAAGGAGCATACAATCTCATTCGAATCCGTGATGGACACGAGTGGAAGACTGCATTCAGAACTAGATACGGATTGTTCGAATATCTTGTGATGCCATTCGGCCTATGCAATGCCCCTGCAGTTTTCCAACGATTTATAAACGATATTTTTAAAGACTTACTAGATGTCTGTGTTGTGGTATATCTGGACGATATACTTATATATTCACGGACCCTGTCTGAACACATAAGACATGTAAGACTTGTATTATCGAGATTGCTTGCACATAATCTTTATGTGAAGCTGAAGAAATGCTTGTTCCATAAAGATGAGGTACTCTTTCTAGGCTACATCATATCCAAAACAGGAATCGAGATGGACATGAGTAAAATATCCTGCATTCAGGATTGGCCTACACCAACTACACGCAAGGCGCTACAGCGATTCCTAGGATTTTCAAATTTCTACAGGAAGTTCATAAAAAACTTTTCTGCTATTGTGAGACCCCTCACACAGCTCACTAGCATAAAAATACCATTTAAATGGTCAGAAGAAGCAAATAAGGCTTTCCACTTGTTAAAGACAAGGTTTACTTCCGCTCCCATATTACGCCATCCAGACCCATCCCCCCAATACATTCTGGAGGTAGATGCGTCAAACATGGCAGTAGGAGCAATACTCTCCCAACGACCTACCCACACTTCACCACTTCATCCAGTCGCTTTTTTTTCTAAATCCCTGAGCAGTCCCGAGATAAATTACCCCGTGGGTGAAAAGGAACTGCTTGCTATAAAATTGGCTCTGGAGAATTGGCGACATTTACTCGAAGGCACCCAATTACCAATAATTATATACACGGACCATAAAAACCTCCAATATCTTCAGACTAGCAAAACTCTCTCGCATCGACAGGTACGATGGTCACTATTCTTTCTAAGGTTTAACTTCCTAGTGACCTACACACCTGCAGATAAGAACAAAAAGGCGGATGCACTATCACGACTAACTGAAGAAAACTACTTTGAAATTCCTTCCGTTCCTATAATACCTCACAAACGCATTATTGGAGTTGTCCGTTCCTTGAAGGAAGAGGTTCTGCATGGTATAAGTTTGGATTCACCCCCACCACAACTAAATACTGATGCAGAAGGCTTCCTCTACTACAACGACAAACTTTACATACCACCTACCCTACGCACCAAGATCTTGGAATTCTCGCATGATGTGCCTATGGCAGGACATATGGGTATGACAAAGACTTTCAATTTGATTTCTCGGCAATTCTGGTGGCCTGACATGAAAACATCTATACAAAAATTCGTCTCTTCATGCAATGTCTGTGCCAGGTCCAAAATTGACACTACGAGACCATCCGGTCTACTATGCAGTCTACCAATACCCCAAACTCCATGGGAGGTTTTGTCATTGGACTTCATCGTAGAATTGCCTCCTTCCAAAGGATTTAATACCATCTTGGTGTCAGTGGACCATCTGACAAAGATGGCACATTTCATTGCTATTCGCAGACTACCTTCGTCCAAACAAACGGCAGAACTCCTGATGAAACATGTCTTCAGATTACATGGTATCCCAAAAACTCTTCTGTCTGACCGTGGATCCCAATTAATTTCTAAATTCTGGCAAGAACTATGTCACATACTACGGATTGAGCGGAAGCTCACTTCTCCTTACCATCCGCAGACCAACGGACAGACTGAAAGAGTCAACCAATGCATCGAGCAGTATTTACGTTGTTACACTTCTTACCAACAGGATGATTGGTTGGATCTTCTCCCCCTGGCAGAATTTGCCTACAACAACGCAACCCACAGTACGACCAAGCAGAGTCCGTTCTACTTGAACTATGGGTTCCATCCCTCTATTCTCCCTCCACGCATCCTTCCTTCAAATAACCCAGTAGCCTCAGACTATCTTACCCAAATAAAGGATTCTCTGGGTTTACTAAATACTACCATTGCACACGCTCACAGTCAACAAAAGAAGTACTATGATCTTCGTAGAAGACCTTCTCCACAGTATACTATCGGGGACCTCGTTTGGCTCTCAACAAAAAACTTGAGACTGAAGATCCCTAGCAAAAAGCTTGGACCTCTGTTCTTGGGACCTTTCCCAATCAAGAAACTTATTGGAAAAGCTGCAGTGCAGCTTACATTGCCAATGGACCTAAAAATCCATCCCATTTTCCATGTGTCGCTACTGAAACCCCATGTTCCGGACCAAGGAATAAGGCCTAATATTCCACCTCCCCCTCCTGTACAAGTTGAAGGTGGAGAAGAATACGAGATAAAAGAGATTCTGGATTCTCGTATCTACAGAAGAAGACTTCAGTACTTGGTTAGATGGAAGAACTATGGGCCCCAAGACGACACCTGGCTAAACACCTCTGACATACATGCCCCTAGATTAATCCGCAATTTTCATGCGAGATACCCAGACAAACCAGCTCCAGAGGCCTTCAGGAGCAGGCCTTAAGGGGGGGGTATTGTAATGTTCCGGTACCTTTGGTACCCTAAATTACACTTTCCACAAGTGTATGCGCCCCACCATTTACTTTTGGAAAGGTGCGCATACACCTTTAAGACTGGAGCTGTCATCACCCAGCGCCGGACTAGATGGCTATTTAAATCGCCGGTTCTCACTCACATGTGTTCGTTCAAACACCCTTACCTGGATGCTAACCTTGCTTGAAGCTTCCATGCTTGCAAGCTTACTTCGCTGACGGAACCTCGCTGCGCTGATCCCTGTATCCCGCTACTGGATCATCCGCCTCTCCTGAACCACCCTTCGGCTGTATCGCTAATAGTGCTAAGTACCCCACAGGGGAATTCTCTATAAACTTATACTAAGCTTACACTATCTAGCTCTGCATAGTAAAGACTGTTTATCACATCTGCATAACTAGATTTCTAGCTCTTGAGACTACTGCTACTTTTCTGCACTGGGTTGATCTCTTTTGTATGTCCACCTGCTATTCTGTCATCTGCTACCATACAACATTGCTAAACCTTCCTGCATCCATCTGCTACTGTCTCACCTTCAAGTGTCTATCACCTACCATCTCCACTCAACCTATCCCTCAACCTTCATCATTGTGTTACCACATACATAAAGTCACTCTAGGAACCAGCTTGCTAATTGTGTGTATTTACTGGCTGAAATAAGACCTTCCACACATGATGAGTCATTGAGGTTGGGAATGGTATCTCAGCATATCTCTTACATGACTACTGACGTGGAACTATTTCTGCAGCTGAAAATCCACACCATATAAGAAACGCAGGAGCGTTACAATATTCCACAATCCAACACGCCACTCTTCAGGAGAACCTCAAAATAAGCAACAAACTTAAAGGAACAGTATATCAGCCTTAATTATGCTGGTAGCGATTTCTTCACTTGGCTACATCCTCCCCCCACTTGAATGTCTTTGGTCCCCAAAGATGATGGGACTCCTAAGTGGGAGACTCCATTGAGATATAAAGTACCACATAATTACAACTAACAGCAGTCTTGTGTAAAACTAATAGCAGCTGACAACTGGTCAATAAATGCACCTTTGAACAGCTGACTATACAAATTACTAGAAAGGTCTGAGTCACTCTCACAATAGGCCAACAAGAAATCAGTGGCCAACCTAATAGTGTCAGTGGGTAGAATAAGATCATCTTCCTTGGGAATCCCAACAGAAGAGGCAGTTACTTGTGTGGGGCGTTGGGGCGTTACAATTTGTTCTTCAGAACTCTCTCCTAGGGTATCATACATCAGTCTCTTTGGCGGGTGTATTTCACTTCGTAGCCTTAATGACACCCCATCTCTGGGTTCAGATTCACTTTCCAACCCTTGAGAGCTACAACTAGGTTGAGACTCCTCACACTGCTCAGAAGGGCCCATTGACTCCTCTGTGTCTTGTACAATTGAACTCCTGTGTTCCTCCTGAACCCTGCACGTGGCATCCTCCTGAACCCTGCATGTGGCATCCTCCTGAACCCTGCACATGGCATCCTCCTTAACCCTGCACATGGCATCCTCCTGAACCCTGCATGTGGCATCCTCCTGCACCCTGTGCATAGTATCTTCCTGTATGTAGAATCCTCCTGCACCCTGCACGTAACACCAGCATACAGGGGGCACACTGACCGCCAGCATACAGGGAAACACTGACCACCAGCATACAGGGGGCACACTGACCACCAGCATACAGGGGGCACACTGACCACCAGCATACAGGGGGAAAACTGACCACCAGCATACAGGGGCAAACTGACCACCAGCATATAGGGGACACACTGACCACCAGCATACAGGGGCACACTGACCACCAGCACAGCATAAAGGGGGCACACTGACCACCAGCATACAGGGGGCACACTGACCACCAGCATATAGGGGACACACTGACCACCAGCACAGCATACAAGGGGCACACTGACCACCAGCATACAGGGGGCACACTGACCACCAGCATACAGGGGGCACACTGACCATCAATATGCAGGGCCACTGGTTACCTGTCCACAGCGGACATAACAAATCAAGTAAAACAACTACCATGCAACTAAAAAAATCTCAAAAGCAATAAGAGAATCTTGTTAGCTGATTTCCTCATCTAACGTGCAACAATAAAAAACAAAAAATGCAGCACTGCCCTACACTTCATCTATAAAAAAATCTACAAATGGACTTATAATGGTAAAACCTATAAATGAATATCCTGTACAAATCAACCAATGTATTACAATATAGTAGTGATGGTGTCACCCCCTCTGCAAAAGGTAAGAAATATCGCAGAGCTGCAATGTGCAAATAGTGGTGACCCCCCCCCCCATATATAATCATAATAAATAGTACAATTAATGTGCATATTTTACATTGTATTATGATTATATATCGGGTGTTTCACCACTATTTGCACATTGCAGCTCTGCAGTATTTCTTACCTTTTGCAGAGAGGGTGACACCATCACTCCTGCCCGGATTGGATTTGAATTTAGCTGCCCCCATCCCACCCTCCAAGTTTTTCCTCTATCTTATCTTCCTAACATTTGGTAGCCCTATCCCAAAAAATTCTAAAAAGTATCGTTATCTTTTTTTTTTCTCTATCTCATGTACGAAATGTGAGAAATATCATATATATCATACAATCATTCCATAAACACATCCCACATACACCGCATAGATCATTTCAAGAAAATATGCTTATAAAATAGTTTACCATTTGCCAAAAAAAAAAAAAAAAACATATGTCACTGGATTTCATTTTAGAAATCTGGTCACCTTACCATATGGTCCACAAGGTGGTGACCTGACTTCTCTCTGATGGAACGCACAGACAGGAAGTAATGTGAGGAACAGACAGGAAGTAATGTAAGATACAGACAGGAAGTGATGTAGGTCCACAGAGGAAGTGATGTCAGCTATAAATAGGAATTTCAGAGGCGAGTCGGGAGGAAGTAGAGGACGTAGCTGGAAGTGGCAGCAGAGGAGGTAATAAGATATTATTTTCTATATATAATCTTTAATTACATAAAGAAAATGTTCTCCTTCTATTTTTATGTCGGGGGAACAGAAACAGAGGAACGCATAACACTGAGAATCAGATTACAGTCCCCCAGTGAAATCACATAAGTAGGATGAGCAGCAAAACTTTCTCAAGCTCTCCTAGCGCTCTCACCAGGCAGAGCCGAGGTACTCATAATCTATCTGGGGAAGAGGCAGAGCTTGGGGTGACCCCAACACTCACCTCTGGAAATACTCAGCAGCTTTCCTCCCTCGTCACTACTAACATTAATCCCATCCTCTGCCCCAACACCAACTGGGCCCACACTCCTCACCCCCATCTAACACCGCTGTCCCCCATTCCTCACCCCCATCTAACACTGCTGTTCACCATTTCTCACCCCCATCTAACACCAACTGGTCCCCCACTCCTCAGCCCCCATCTAACACTGCTGTCCCCCATTCCTCACCCCCATCTAACACCGCTGTCCCCCATTCCTCACCCCCATCTAACACTGCTGTCCCCCATTCCTCACCCCCATCTATCACTGCTGTTCACCATTTCTCACCCCCCATCACCCCCGTTCCCTTCTTCTCATTCCTTATCCAACACTGTTGTTCCCCTTTCCTCACCCCCCTCCCCACACTGCTCACCTATATTCCACCCCCCCCCCCCCCCCACTGACACTGTTGTCCCCCACTCCTCATTCCCTTATTCAACATTGCAGATCTCCACTCCTCACAACCCATATTTGACTCTTCTGTCCCCCACTCTTCACCCAGACCCAATGCTGCCACCTTTCTTTCTCTCACTTCTCTCATGATAGCGCTCTTATCTCTATTAATAAAGCCCAGACCTGATCGGAGAGATGAGGAGGATTCTGGGAGGTCACATGACATCACTCTTATTTCTATTAGTAAAACACAGACCTGACCAGAGAGGTGAGGAGGATTCTCAGAAGAATCTTAGAAGAACACAAGGATGTCTACAAGGATGTCATGATGGAGAATCAGCCACTCCTCACATCACCGGGTAAGAGGAGACTTTATTGTAAAGGAGAGAGCAGTACGGAGGGTCCACGTAGATCCCCCATCATCTGATAAACACATAGAAACAATGTATTCAGTCAGTGTGTGTGTTTCCTACAGATGGATCCAGTAATGGGAACCCACCAGAGAGATGTCTCCGTCCTCTGTATTCCAGGGATTCCACACAGGAAGGTCACACCATCCCTCACCATCATCAGGTAGGTGAAGATGGAAGTCGAGATCGTAAAAGTGATCTGACTGTATAAAAATAAATTCCACTTTTAGATATAAGGTTATTTGTGCTCATATTTTAAAGAAACCATTCCCTGCTATTTTGTTTGTTTAGAATGAAAATCTGATAGATATAAAAGATGAGGTTAAAGAGGAAGAAGAGACGTATGTGAGGGGTGATCAGCAGTTCAGGGAAGAGGTTGGGATGATGGACAAAGTTAAAAAGGAGGAATCTTCTCCAGACATCAGCACAGGTGAGTGATGGCCACTAAATACGAAAACTATTTGGGTATATGGATTGATGTTTGAGGATCTGTAGATCCACTTCTACAAAGACGTCATGATGGAGAATCAGCCGCCCCTCACATCACCGGGTAAGAGGAGACTTTATTGTAAAGGAGAGAGCAGTACGGAGGCTCCACCTAGATCCCCCATAATCTGATAAACACATAGAAACAATGTATTCAGTCAGTGTGTGTGTTTCCTACAGATGGATCCAGTAATGCGAACCCACCAGAGAGATGTCCCTGTCCTCTGTATTCCTGGGATTCCACACAAGTCAACATTAAAGAAGAAATAAAAGAGGAGGAGGATGAGGATTATGTGGTGGAGGAGGCAGAGTTTCCAAATGGTCACAGAAAGCAGTACCAGGACACCATGGTGGAGTCATCCAGTTACAGAAATCCACCAGAGAGATGTCCCCGTCCTCTGTATTCCCGGGATTCCACACAGGAAGGTCACACCATCCCCCACCATCATCAGGTAGATGAGAATAAAGGAGAGTGATCCCAAGCCCTAAGAGATATCCTTCTTCTATTATTATTATTTTTTTGTTTGCATTTATTATTATTTCTCCCATTTTGTTGGTTTAGGATGAAGATCTGATAAATGTACAAATTGGGGTTATAAAGGAAAAGACGTATGTGAGGGGTGATCAGCATTTTACAGAGGAGGTTGGGATGATGGACGCAGTTAAAGAGGAAGAAACTTCTCCAGATATCAGCTCAGGTAATTATGCAAGAATGGGTTAAAGGTTACTTAGTGATGTTTGGTTGGGTGGTATCATTGATCTGGTTAGTTGTCATAGTTTGGTGTTGTGATTGCACCCAGTTCCACCACAGATCTCTTTTACACTTTGAAATGCTCAACCAACATACACTGCTCCAAAGAATGAAAGGAACACTTTGAAAACACATCAGATCTCAATAGGGAAAATATCATGCTGGATATCTATACTGCTATGGACTGGGTAATGTGTTAGGATCTATACTGGTATGGACTGGGTAATGTGTTAGGATCTATACTGGTATGGACTGGGTAATGTGTTAGGATCTATACTGGTATGGACTGGGTAATGTGTTAGGATCTATACTGGTATGGACTGGGTAATGTGTTAGGATCTATACTGCTATGGACTGGGTAATGTGTTAGGATCTATACTGGTATGGACTTGGAAATGTGTTAGGATCTATACTGGTATGGACTGGGTAATGTGTTAGGATCTATACTGGTATGGACTGGGTAATGTGTTAGGAAGGAAAGGATGCCAGATAGTTTGATGGAAATTAAAATTATCGCCCTACAGAGGGCTGAACTCAAAGACACCCCAAAAATCAAAGTGAAAAAATGATGCAGCAGTAGAGTCCATTTTGGTGAAATGTCATTGCAGGACCTCAGAATGGTCCTCAGTAGTGTGTATGGCCCCCATGTGCTTGTATGCATGCCTGACAACGTCGGTGCATGCTCCTAATGAGACGACGGATGGTGTCCTGGGGTATTTCCTCCCAGATCTGGACCAGGACATCACTGAGCTCCTGAACAGACTGAGGTGCAACCTGGCGCCATCGGATGGACTGAAACAGAATGTCCCAGAGGTGTTCTATTGGATTCAGGTCAGGCGAGTGTGGGGGCCATTCAATGGTATCAATTCCTTCATCCTCCAGGAACTGGCTGCATACTCTCACCACATGAGGCCGGGCATTGTTGTGCACCAGGAGGAACCCAGGACCCACTGCACCAGCATAGGGTCTGACAATGGGTCCAAGGATTTCATCCCAATACCTAATAGCAGTCAGGGTGCCATTGTCTAGCCTGTAGAGGTCTGTGCGTCCCTCCATGGATACGCCTCCCCAGACCATCACTGACCCACCACCCAACCGGTCATGCTGAACGATGTTACAGGCAGCATAATGTTCTCCACGGCTTCTCCAGACCCTTTCACGTCTGTCACATGTGCTCAGGGTGAACCTGCTCTCATCTGTGAAAAGCACAGGGTGCCAGTGGTGGAGCTGCCAATTCTGGTGTTCAATGATAAATGCCAATCAAGCTCCAAAGTGCCGGGCAGTGAGCAAAGGGCCCACTAGAGGACGTCGGGCCCTCAGGCCACCCTCATGAAGTCTGTTTCTGATTGTTTGGTCAGAGACATTCACACCAGTGTCCTGCTGGAGGTCATTTTGTGGGGCTCTGGCAGTGCTCATCCTGGTCCTCCTTGCACAAAGGAGCAGATACCGGTCCTGCTGATGGGTTAAGGACCTTCTACGGCCCTGCCCAGCCCTCCTAGAGTAACTGCCTGTCTCCTGGAATCTCCTCCATGCTCCTGAGACTGTGCTGGGAGACACAGCAAACCTTCTGGCAATGGGAGGTATTGATGTGCCATCCTGGAGGAGTTGGACTGCCTGTGCAACCTCTATAGGGTCCAGGTATGGCCTCATACTACCAGTAGTGACACTGACCCCAGCCAAATGCAAAACTAGTGACAAACACTCAGAAAAGATGAGTAGGGAAAATGTCAGTGGCCTCCACCTGTAAAACCATTCCTGTTTTGGAGGTCGTCTCATTGTTGCCCATCTAGTGCACCTGTATGTAACAACCCCCTCTGCTACTTGACTGAGCAGATGAATATCCCAGGAGTTTCCCTGACTTGATGCTATACTCTGATTATAAAGTGTTGAGCAGTGTATATGAGTGTGGAAAACTCTTGGTAATTTTTCTTGTCTTCTGACAGACGGACTCTGTGGTGGGAATAGAAGGACATCGGAGGAAGATGTGACTACAGAAGATAATGACATGGCATCTTCTCCAGAAGTAAATCCCGTTCCTCATAATATACATGACAGACCTCACCATTGGAGGAGATCATTGGAATCTCCTGATACTTCACATAGTCCTCTAATATCTGACAGTGCCGACGGGTGCGGGAAACCATCTCATCTCAGGGAATCTTCTTTATACCATACAGGAGAGAATTCATTCTCATGTTCAGAGTGCGGGAAATGTTTTAAAAAGAAAAGAAGCCTTCTTAGCCATCAGAGAATACACACATGTGAGCTTCTCTATTCATGTTCAGAGTGCGGGAAATGTTTTAGTCACAAAGGAAACTTTTTAAAGCATCAGAGAATACACACAGGTGAACGTCCCTATTTATGTTCAGAGTGCGGGAAAAGTTTCACTCAGAAAGGAAGCCTTCTTAGCCATCAGAGAATACACACAGGTGAGCGTCCCTATTCATGTTCAGAGTGTGGGAAAATTTTCACTCAGAAAGGAAGCCTTCTTAGCCATCAGAGAATACACACAGGTGAGCGTCCCTTTTCATGTTCAGAGTGCGGGAAAAGTTTTAATGAAAAAGGAAGCCTTCTTATCCATCAGAGAATACACACAGGTGAGCGTCCCTTTTCATGTTCTGAGTGCGGGAAAAGTTTTAATGAAAAAGGAAGCCTTCTTATCCATCAGCGAATACACACAGGTGAGCTTCCCTATTCATGTTCAGAGTGCGGGAAAAGTTTTAATGAAAAAGGAAGCCTTCTTATCCATCAGCGAATACACACAGGTGAGCTTCCCTATTCATGTTCAGAGTGCGGTAAAGGTTTTAATGAAAAAAGAAGCCTTCTTAGGCATCAGAGACTACACATAGGTGAGCGTCCCTATTCATGTTCAGAGTGCTGGAAATGTTTTAATCATAAAGTAAGCCTTCTTAGCCATCAGAGACTACACACAGGTGAGCTTCCCTATTCATGTTCAGAGTGCGGGAAATTTTTTAATGAGAAAGGAAACCTTCTTAGCCATCAGAGAATACACACAGGTGAGCTTCCCTATTCATGTTCAGTGTGTGGGAAATGTTTTAATCATAAAGGAAGCCTTCTTAGCCATCAGAGAATACACACAGGTGAGCTTCCCTATTCATGTTCAGAGTGCGGGAAATGTTTTATTTGTAAAGGACACCTTCTTAGGCATCAGAGAATACACACAGGTGAGCGTCCCTATTCATGTTCACAGTGCGGGAAATGTTTTAGTCAAAAAGGACACCTTCTTAAGCATCAGAGAATACACACAGGTGAGCTTCCTTGTTAATATGCAGAGTGCGGGAAATGTTTTAATAATAAAGGAAGCATTCTTAGCCATCAGAGAATACACAAAGGTGAGCGTCCCTATTCATGTTCGGAGTGCGGGAAATGTTTTGCACTTAAATGTTTGCTTTATAGACACCAGAAAATTCATATAGGAGAACGTCTCTAATCTTGTGCAGAGTGCGGGAAATGTTTTACTAAGAAAGAACACCTACTTATACACATAGGTGAGCGCCCTTTTTAATGTTACGAGTGCGGGAAATGTTTTCCAAACAAAGTTTTACAGGTTCTCTCAAAAAATGAGCATACTGTGATAAAGTTCATTATTTTCTGTAATGTACTGATAAACATTAGACTTTCATATATTTTAGATTCATTACACACAACTGAAGTAGTGCAAGCCTTTTATTGTTTTAATATTGATGATTTTGGCATACAGCTCATGAAAACCCAAAATTCCTATCTCAAAAAATTAGCATATCATGAAAAGGTTCTCTAAACGAGCTATTAACCTAATCATCTGAATCAACTAATTAACTCTAAACACTGGCAAAAGATTCCTGAGGCTTTTAAAAACTCCCAGCCTGGTTCATTACTCAAAACCGCAATCATGGGTAAGACTGCCGACCTGACTGCTGTCCAGAAGGCCATCATTGACACCCTCAAGCAAGAGGGTAAGACACAGAAAGAAATTTCTGAACGAATAGGCCGTTCCCAGAGTGCTGTATCAAGGCACCTCAGTGTGAAGTCTGTGGGAAGGAAAAAGTGTGGCAGAAAACGCTGCACAACGAGAAGAGGTGACCGGACCCTGAGGAAGATTGTGGAGAAGGACCGATTCCAGACCTTGGGGGACCTGCGGAAGCAGTGGACTGAGTCTGGAGTAGAAACATCTAGAGCCACCGTGTACAGGCGTGTGCAGGAAATGGGCTACAGGTGCCGCATTCCCCAGGTCAAGCCACTTTTGAACCAGAAACAGCGGCAGAAGCGCCTGACCTGGGCTACAGAGAAGCAGCACTGGACTGTTGCTCAGTGGTCCAAAGTACTTTTTTTGGATGAAAGCAAATTTTGCATGTCATTCGGAAATCAAGGTGCCAGAGTCTGGAGGAAGACTGGGGAGAGGGAAATGCCTGAAGTCCAGTGTCAAGTACCCACAGTCAGTGATGGTCTGGGGTGCCATGTCAGCTGCTGGTGTTGGTCCACTGTGTTTTATCAAGGGCAGGGTCAATGCAGCTAGCTATCAGGAGATTTTGGAGCACTTCATGCTTCCATCTGCTGAAAAGCTTTATGGAGATGATTTCATTTTTCAGCACGACCTGGCACCTGCTCACAGTGCCAAAACCACTGGTAAATGGTTTACTGACCATGGTATTACTGTGCTCAATTGTCCTGCCAACTCTCCTGACCTGAACCCCATAGAGAATCTGTGGGATGTTATGAAGAGAAAGTTGAGAGACGCAAGACCCAACACTCTGGATGAGCTGAAGGCCGCTAGTGAAGCATCCTGGGCCTCCATAACACCTCAGCAGTGCCACAGGCTGATCGCCTCCATGCCACGCCGCATTGAAGCAGTCATTTCTGCAAAAGGATTCCCGACCAAGTATTGAGTGCATAACTGAACATAATTATTTGAAGGTTGACTTTTTTTGTATTAAAAACACTTTTTTTTTTTTTATTGGTCGGATGAAATATGCAAATTTTTTGAGATAGGAATTTTGGTTTTTCATGAGCTGTATGCCAAAATCATCAATATTAAACCAATAAAAGGCTTGCACTACTTCAGTTGTGTGTAATGAATGTAAAATATATGAAAGTCTAATGTTTATCAGTACATTACAGAAAATAATGAACTTTATCACAATGTGCTAATTTTTTGAGAGGGACCTGTATTTCTTCGAAACCAGAAAGTTCATACGGGCGAGTGTCCTATTTCATATTCAGAGTGCGGGAAATGTTTCACTCCTTATGTACGTTTCAAACGGCAAAGAATTCACACTTATATTAGAGGCTCCGTTTTCATGTTCAGAGTGCGGGAAAGTGTAAAAATAAAGGAAATATAATGAAACATCAGAGTGCACCCCCTGCTGGTACTATGGGAAATGGATGCTGGATTGTAACGGGTGGAACTGTTTAGTCCATAAACAAATGTGAAACCACCACAGTCCACTCGGGGTTGGTTTACACCCGCATCGCCCTCTGACCCGCTGTGGGGTTGGCAGGCACCTGGCAGCCCTTATGTTAATCCTTTATCTTCCATTGGTAAACCTTTTTTATTGGTTGCTTCATGTTGTTGCTCCTTTTTGATTTATTGAAGTAGCCGGCTTTTTATTGGTCCAACCAATGTATGATTATTAATCCATTTGACACATTTGTTAATTCTATTATAAAAGATTTAAGCTTTATTTTATTCATATCATTACTGTGTGGTAATCGCTTATTCTGATCTTGTACAATAAAAACTCTTCGTACAATATTCTGTGCCGAGTCTTCTTTTTTACCAATGATTAGATGATCGGTGATTGGAATGTGATCAGTTCATAGAGAGTCATCCATTGGGGTTTTATTAGTGAGATGCAGAGTGGAGCCTTGCTAAGCATCAGAGTAACTCCCACAGCAATGGGGTTGAGACCTTATGAGATATTGTATGGTAGACCGCACGACATCCCATAACTTATGCCCCGTACACACGTGCAGATTATCTGAAGACTTTTGTCTTCAGATTTACCTTTTCTATGTAGTGCAAGGGCCTGCCGGATTGAATACAAATTGAAAGTGTTTAGGTTTGACCTCATATTATATGGTTTTGGTAAGTCTACAGACAAAAGTCTTCAGATAATCTGCACGTGTGTACGGGGCATTAGGCCATTTGTTAGAGAAGATGAGGAATCGGACAGTGGTCTAGCAAGCTATATGGGAAAACTGTTAACATCTAAGGAAGTGTTGTCTCTGAACTCTCTTACAGGTCAAGAAACTCAGACAGAGCAGGGCACCCTTGTTCAACCAGGGGATTGGGTGTGAATCAAAATAATCAAGAGAAAATAGTGGTCAGATCCAAGGTGGGAAGGGCCTTATCAGGTACTATTGTCTACACCCACAGCTGTAAAGGTAGCAGAAAGAGTACCTTGGATACACCTATCACATTGCAAGAAAGCAAAGTATCTAGGGCTAGAAGAGGGAGCGCCCACAGAGCCTTGATTGTAAGTCCGGCTACAAAGGGGGGTGATTCCATAGGGACCACTCGTCTCAAACCCGGTGAAGAAAATGGAACAAGATAGGCTCATAGGGGCGATAAAACAGCTTAGGGAAAGACAGCTATTAGAACCTGGGTATTTTACTAAGACATGGACAGGTAGGATCTTATTAGGTGGAATTGTAGTCCCTGAGAGTAAAAAGGATTTGGTATCCAGACTGTCAATAAGTCAATTTACTTACGCAGGCTATGACTATAACCATAAAAATCCTAAAAGCACTGACTCTGGAGATTATGGTTTAGGAATAGCTGTCCCATGGAACTACGGATCAGACCTTTTGATGAGAATAAGAATCCAAGTTACATAGTTACATAGTTGGTGAGGTTGAAAAAAGACACCAGTCCATCCAGTTCAACCTATGATGTGTGTGTGTGTTTGCTTTTAACCGTACATTGTATATCCCTGTATGTTGTGGTCTTTAAGGTGCCCATCTAACAGTTTTTTGAAACTATCAATGCTCCCTGCTGATACGACTGCTTGTGGAAGAGAATTCCACATCCTTACTGCTCTCACAGTGAAGAACCCCTTACGCATTTTAAGGTTAAACCGCCTTTCCTCTAGTTTTAGTGAGTGGCCACATGTCTTATTGTATCTCCTGTCTCTGAATAGTTTGTTCCTTATGCTAGGGTCGCCAGTACAGTATTTGTACATTGATATCATATCCCCCCTCAATCGTCTCTTCTCCAGAGAGAAAAGGTTCAGTGCTTGTAGTCTTTCCTCATAGCTGATGTCCTCCATTCCCCTAATTATTTTTGTTGCCCTTCTCTGGACTCTCTCCAGTTCCAGCACATCCTTCCTGAGGACCGGTGCCCAGAACTGGACAGAAAACTCCAGATGTGGCCGGACCAGAGTCTTGTAGAGTGGGAGAATAATCTCTTTATTTCTGGAGTGAATCCCCTTTTTTATACATCCCAGTATTCTGTTGGCTTTACTTGCAGCAGCTTGGCATTGCATGCCACTTCCAAGCCTGTTGTCTACCAGTACCCCCAAGTCTTTTTCCATCCTAGACTCACCCAGAGGCTCCCCCCCTAGTGAGTAGCTTGCTTTCTGGTTTTTGGCCCCCAAGTGCATTAATTTACATTTTTCAACATTAAACCTCATCTGCCATGTAGTTGCCCCTCCCCCACTCCGTTATTTTGTTCAGGTCCGCTTGCAAGGTTTCCACATCCTGCATAGAAGATATTGGCATGCTTAGTTTAGTATCATCCGCAAATACTGAGATTGTACTAGATATCCCCTCCTCTAGATCATTTATGAATAAATTAAACAGGATTGATCCCAGGACAGAACCCTGGGGGACCCCACTTTCCACACCCGCCCAATCCGAGTACTCCCCATTAACCACCACCCCCCAGTCACACCTAATACTCCTCCAACACCACTCCCAGTAAACCCCAACTTAAATCTTCCTGATACTAAATGTGAATACCTATTTAAAACAGATTTTACCTACAAAGAACAATTAAGTATTGAAACGGGATATGGAGATAAGAATGAATGGATAGAATGGGTTAGATGGACTATTTAGCAACAGTCCCCTTCCTAGCTGACAAAACAGATTTGACGTGCATAATAATGATGTTTAAAGAGAAATGTAACAAGATGACCAGTGCAAAAACGAGCGGGAGTTATACCCGGCAACTAAAATGTGGAGTGTGCCCCCCATTAATTAGAGTAGTTCCCGGAAAATTTTACTTGTTTCATCAGTATTGATGAGACGGGACAACAAGTAGGGGAGCTACCCTTGTCTTACTGCCCCCAGAACATACTTATTACAAGTTCACCTTACCAACAGACATGGTTTGAGGATCAGGAGAAGCAATTGGCTGATGTATGGTGGTTATGCGGGGATATGAGGCTTAGGCCCAAACTCCCTCCCAGGTGGAAAGGGAGCTGTGCTTTAACACACTTGCTTCTTCCCTTTTATATGATACCTGTAGGTGATGAAGTAAAAATACCTCGGGTGGAGAAGCACCACTTTCGCATGAAAAGAGAAACACCTTGAGGATTGTTTGACAATCGAGTCTATGTCTATATCGGAGTGCCACGAGGAGTCCCTGATGAGTTCAAAGCACAGAACCAAGTATTAACTGGACTCGCCTCCATCTTCCTATGGGTACAGCCCAACAAGAACGTTGACTGGATAAATTACATCTACTATAACCAGCAAAGGTTTGTGAACTATACCCGCGACGCTCTTAAAGGACCGGTGGGTGAATATCTGACAATCTCCTGTACTTGTCTCCTCGTATACGAGAAATAAATCTTTCCTTGTATCAGCTTGTGGTCTAAAGGTGATTTCCCTGACACCTCCAAATGGCCACAAGTGGCTCTTTTGTTTAGAAAGTTTGGAGACCCCCCAGGTCTAGAAGAACACTACTATGAGCTCCAGAACTCTCACACAGAAGCAAAAAATTGTGTTCACACAAATGGGTATGTAGCAGGATTCCCAGCCATTTTGCTGGATGTGGGTCCGCCTGGGTTACCGCTAGAAACAACAGCACATTTAAGCATGTTATCCAAGTGTTAGCACTGAGACAAGAAACAGTCCAGTACCTTTGGGTTTTTATATTTACTTTGAACTTGGATGGGAGAAGGGATGAATGGGATACTCCTCTGGCTCAACTATGCACAATTTGAGTGGGACAACTGAAAAATGCCTATTGGCGCTGACTTGACGCTGGCTGGATGCCGGTCAACGCCGGTTGACGGTGGGTAACGCTGACTTGCTGTCTGTTAACGCTGAACTGACTTCTGACACTTTCTTGTGGCACAAAGTCCTAGTTAAAGCTTTCATTAGCACTCTTTGCTGAGGTAGCTACTTGTAGGTTTGCTGCATTGCTTAACACTTCAGGGCCCACACCGGCACCCTCTTTAACTCACTGATCTTCAGGGCTTAGACTCTGGCACCCCCCTTTCTAAGCCTTCTTTACTGGTCATGCACAAGAAAAAAATTGGGTGATCCTTGGACTGAAGATTTCGGGCCTGGGAAAAGAGAGTTTGAAATTTCTCTTGGGGAACAAAAGCTCTGGCATGAGCTGTGTTTAGGATGAGACCCAGATATTCCAAGCCATGAGTTGGTTCCAGTGCTGAGATCTGAAGGTTCGAGACCCAGTTGAACCTTTGCACTGTCAGGACAGTTCTAGCTATGCTGTCAGCCAGAACCTGAGCAAATGGAGGTCTTCCAGATTTCCCACAATGGGAATGCCCTGGGAGAACAGCAAGGCTAGCCCTGGGCCAGCGCCTGGGTGAACACTCCCTACTTCTGAGTAAGATTCCTGAGCTTCCAGTTTAGGGACAACCTGATTTTTAATGCCAGGGGACCTGGACTGTCCAAAGAAGGGACTGAATTATCCCACAATGACACGATGTTGTGTTTTTGGGGTCTGTAGTGGACCTGGGCAAATGGAGCTGTGTAGAACAGTGGTCTGCAAAATGTGGCCCTTGGGGCACTATTTCATCCACTGAAACCAACAATGGGGCATAACTCCTCCCACTGACATCAATGATTGGCAGAATACATCCTAATGTCACCAACCGTTGGTGCACATTTCCTCCCACTGACACCAACGATGGGGCACAATTCCTCCCATGGAACCAAAGATGGGGCACTATTTTTCCCATTGGCACCAACGATGGGGAACAACTCCTCCCAATGACATCAACAATGAGACCTACCAACGATGGGGCACTGCGTTACATTAACTGACAATTGCGCGGTCGTGCGACGCTGTACCCAAATAAAATTGATGTCCTTTTTCCCCACAGATAGAGGTTTCTTTTGGTGGTATTTGATCACCTCTTCGGTTTTCATTTTTTGTGCTACAAACGAAAAAAGACGGATGATTTTGAAAAAAAAAATAAATAAATAAATTTTTTACTTTCTGCTATAAAACATCCAATAAAAAAAATATATATAAAAAATCAAATTTCTTCATCAATTTAGGACAATATGTATTCTGCTCCCAATAAGCGTATATTGATTGGTTTGCACAAAAGTTATAGCTTCTACAAATGATAGGATATTTTTATAGAATTTTTATTTTTTCTAGTAATGGTGGTGATCAGCGACTTATAGTGGGACTGCGACATTGAGGTGGACAAATTGCACAGCTAACTGATACTTTTTTGGGGACCAGTGACACCAATACAGTGAAAAAGATATAAAAAAATATGCACGGTCACTGTACTAATGTCACTGGCAGGGAAGGGGTTAACATCAGGGGTGATCAAAGGGTTAAATGTGTTCCTAGGGAGTGCTTACTAACTGTGGGGGAGGTGCTTTAACTGTGGGAAGGCAGAGATCCGTGTTCCTGCTTAGCAGAATCACACAGGACGCTCGACTTACCTTTACTTCAAGCCAAACCCGAACACTTTAGCCACGCACGGCAATATTTTATCTTTAAGGGGGAACGCTGTGGACTCTGATGTAAAGGGGGAACTCTAATGTAAGGGGGTTTCTGCTCATCAAACCTCCCACTTACACCAGAGTTCCCAGAATTCCCCCTTTATTTAGGTTTCACAAAGCCCCCCTTACATCAGAGTCCACAGGGCACCTCTTAAATCTTACCTTAGTGTACTCACTCACAGGGAGTCATGAGAGAGAAGGGAGAGAGGGCAGGGAATTCAGTCACAGACATTGGATGGTGAGCTCACTCTACCGAGGATGGAGGTTCAGGCATCAAAGCCTTTCATCCACGATATATCTGCCAGTTGCTGAGCTTCAAACGTTCAGCCCACACATCCCTTTCCTGAGGCACAGAACGCCAGGGATTGGAGTGTGGGTGGGCAGACAGAGGGGTAGGGGTGGGAGGAGGAGGAAGCCGTTACTCTCACGCACCACGTCACTTCCGGTCAGAGCGGGTGGAACGCACAGGAAGGTTTGGCGTCCCGAGATAGGAGCTTATACCGCATGTTTGACATATAACGCTGTAAGTGCAATTTTGATTGATCTTTAATAAAGTTGATAATACTGCATGATGAGGTCTCTCTCTATTTGAACTTTTATATGGTGGATCTGTTCCTGGATGGTACTAATTGGAGACTGCTGCGATCTGAGTAAGAGGAGATAGTGAGCTGGGGTGCTCCTGGGATCCTGGCCGTTGTGAATGATATAAAGGCTTGATTCCATGAGTAGGGGACTGAGAGGGGAGCACTGAGCACTTTGATTGTCTCCATATTGGTGTAAGACAACAGACAAGCACTGAGCACTTTGTGTATGAAGAGGAAAGTTTATTTATTATCACTAAGCACCGGACACTTTGAATAATATTTATTTGGCATTATTTATACATTTATGCAAATGAGTTTAAAAGCAACAATATATAGCACTTTATAATTATTTCTGGATATTTTGTATATTATTTATCTGTATTTATGGAAGATAAATCCTGATTGGCTGCTGTGGGTTAATGCATGTTACAGTGATCTCTTTCCATCCAGTAGGTTAGATCTATATACATATTTATAAGTAGAACACAAAAAGAATAAAGCGTTTCCCGTTAGGTCCTCATACAGTTGCATTATAGACCATGTATTGTCATGATTGCTCTCTTGTTGCCCCATGTATTATGATGATTGCCCACTTGTTGGCTTGTGTATTGCCTGTCTATTGCCTCATGTATTGTCATGATTGCCCACTTGTTGAATACCCGTCTGTTGCCTCATGTATTGTAATGATTGCCCACTTGTTGGCTTGTGTATTGCCTGTCTATTGCCTCATGTATTGTCATGAATGATCACCTGTTGCCCCATGTTCTCTGATGATTTCCCACTTGTTGCCCCATGTATTGTCATGATTTCCTGGCTGAAGCCTCATGTGAGGAGGGATCGGTAAAGGTAGACAGTTCCACCCGTTACAATCCAGCGTCCATTTCCCGTAGTACCAGCAGGGGGCGTACTCTGATGTTTCATTATATTTCCTTTATTTGTACACTTTCCCGCACTCTGAACATGAAAACCGAGCCTCTAATATAAGTGTGAATTCTCTGCTGTTTAAAACGTACATAAGGAGTGAAACATTTCCCGCACTCTGAACATGAAATAGGAAGCTCGCCCGTATGAACTTTCTGGTTTCTAAGAAATAAACCTTTGTTTGGACAACATTTCCCGCACTTATAACATTAAAAAGGAGCTCACCTGTGTGTAAGTAGGTGTTCTTTCTTAGTTAAACATTTCCCGCACTCTGTACAAGATTAGAGATGCTCGCCTGTATGAACTTTCTGGTGTCTAACAAGTAAACATTTGAGCGCAAAACATTTCCTGCACTCTGAACATCAATAGGGAGGCTCACCTGTGTGGATTATCTGATGGCGAAGAAGGTGTTCTTTACGATTAAAACATTTCCCGCACTCTGAACATGAATAGGGAAGCTCACCCGTGTGTATTCTCTGATGGCGAAGAAGGTGTTCTTTACGATTAAAACATTTCCCGCACTCTGAACATAAATGGGGAAGCTCACCCGTGTGTATTTTCTGATGGCTAAGAAGGCTTACTTTATGATTAAAACATTTCCCACACTCTGAACATGAATAGGGACGCTCCCCTGTGTGAGTTCTCTGGTGCTGAAGAAGGTTTCCTTTATGACTAAAACATTTCCCACACTCTGAACATGAATAGGGACGCTCCCCTGTGTGTATTCTCTGGTGCCTTAGAAGGTGTCCTTTATGACTAAAACATTTCCCGCACTCTGAACATAAATACGGAAGCTCAACTGTGTGGATTTTCTGGTGCTGAAAAAGGTGTTCTTTACGATTAAAACATTTCCCGCACTCTGAACATGAATAGGGACGCTCACCTGTGTGTATTCTCTGGTGCCTAAAAAGGTCTACTTTCTGACTAAAACATTTCCCGCACTCTGAACATAAATACGGAAGCTCAACTGTGTGGATTTTCTGGTGCTGAAAAAGGTGTTCTTTACGATTAAAACATTTCCCGCACTCTGAACATAAATAGGGACGCTCACCTGTGTGTATTCTCTGATGGCGAAGAAGGTGTTCTTTATGGTTAAAACATTTCCCGCACTCTGAACATGAATAGGGACGCTCCCCTGTGTGTATTCTCTGGTGCCTAAAAAGGCCTACTTTCTTTTTAAAACATTTCCCGCACTCTGAACATGAGAATGAATTCTCTCCTGTATGGTATAAAGAAGATTCCCTGAGATGAGATGGTTTCCCGCACCCGCCGGCACTGTCAGATATTAGAGGACTATGTGAAGTATCAGGAGATTCCAATGATCTCCTCCAATGGTGAGGTGTGTCATGTATATTATGAGGAACGGGATTTACTTCTGGAGAAGATGCCATGTCATTATCTTCTGTAGTCACATCTTCTTCCGATGTCCTTCTATTCCCACCACAGAGTCCGTCTGTCAGAAGACAAGAAAAATTACCAAGAGTTTTCCACACTCATATACACTGCTCAACGCTTTATAATCAGAGTATAGCATCAAGTCAGGGAAACTCCTGGGATATTCATCTGGTCAGTCAAGTAGCAGAGGGGGTTGTTACCAACAGGTACACTAGATGGGCAACAATGAGACAACCTCCAAAACAGGAATGGTTTTACAGGTGGAGGCCACTGACATTTTCCCTACTCATCTTTTCTGAGTGTTTGTCACTAGTTTTGCATTTGGCTGGGGTCGGTGTCACTACTGGTAGTATGAGGTCATACCTGGACCCTATAGAGGTTGCACAGGCAGTCCAACTCCTCCAGGATGGCACATCAATACCTCCCATTGCCAGAAGGTTTGCTGTGTCTCCCAGCACAGTCTCAGGAGCATGGAGGAGATTCCAGGAGACAGGCAGTTACTCTAGGAGGGCTGGGCAGGGCCGTAGAAGGTCCTTAACCCATCAGCAGGACCGGTATCTGCTCCTTTGTGCAAGGAGGAACAGGATGAGCACTGCCAGAGCCCTACAAAATGACCTCCAGCAGGACACTGGTGTGAATGTCTCTGACCAAACAATCAGAAACAGACTTCATGAGGGTGGCCTGAGGGCCGACGTCCTCTAGTGGGCGCTTTGCTCACTGCCCGGCACTGTGGAGCTGGATTGGCATTTGCCATTGAACACCAGAATTGGCAGCTCCACCACTGGTGCCCTGTGCTTTTCACAGATGAGAGCAGGTTCACCCTGAGCACATGTGACAGACGTGAAAGGGTCTGGAGAAGCCATGGAGAACATTATGCTGCCTGTAACATCGTTCAGCATGACCGGTTGGGTGGTGGGTCAGTGATGGTCTGGGGAGACGTATCCATGGAGGGACGCACAGACCTCTACAGGCTGGACCAGGGTTTTTCAACCAGTGTGCTGTGAATGGTCCCCAGGTGACCCCCAACCTGTGCATTAATAAGTAATCTGTTCTTTATTTCCAGTAATGATTGCTGGCTGGTCAATTGTTACAGCGGTGATGGTCCGCTGTCTGATACTCGCTTTCCGCTGACACAGGCAACCAACTTAATAAATGTACTGCTTGGGATTCTTCCCCTACCCATGAACAGTCTTCCTCTCCGCTGTTTTCATCCTGCTTGGTTAGTACACAGGATCACCTTAATGATTGCTTTGTAAATGTAACATATATATATATATATTGTGACAGGACTTCAGGTAAATGTGACAGGAAGTCAGGTAAATCTGTGAGTGTTGTCACAGATGGGAGATACACTTCTGCTTGGTTTAGACAATTCACCAATTACTATAGGGTGTCGGCTGCAAAGGTAGCCAGGGAGGTTTGAGGAAGTTGAAAAACATTCAGCTATTCAGAATGAGGAAATCAAGGCCTCTATAATTTGTCCAGAGAAAGTCTATTGAGGGCTGCCTCCCGAAGCTGTGTGAGCTGGGGATAGGAGAGCAGTCAGATGTATGCCTCCTGACGCTGTGTGAGCTGGGGATAGGAGAGCAGGCAGATGTATGCCTCCTGACGCTGTGTGAGCTGGGGATAGGAGAGCAGTCAGATGTATGCCTCCTGACGCTGTGTGAGCTGGGGATAGGAGAGCAGTCAGATATATGCCTCCTGACGCTGTGTGAGCTGGGGATAGGAGAGCAGTCAGATGTATGCCTCCTGACGCTGTGTGAGCTGGGGATAGGAGAGCAGTCAGATGTATGCCTCCTGACGCTGTGTGAGCTGGGGATAGGAGAGCAGTCAGATGTATGCCTCCCGAAGCTGTGTGAGCTGGGGATAGGAGAGCAGTCAGATATATGCCTCCTGACGCTGTGTGAGCTGGGGATAGGAGAGCAGTCAGATGTATGCCTCCTGACGCTGTGTGAGCTGGGGATAGGAGAGCAGTCAGATGTATGCCTCCTGACGCTGTGTGAGCATGGGAGAGGAATATACCTCCTGGAGCAATGTGCGCTGAGGAGGGTAAAAAAGACTAAAGACTTCTCAAGGTGAGGACATGGACTGTTTTTCTATGTGAAGAGAAAACAAAGGAATGTTTTTCATGTGAAGGGAAAAACAAAGGAATGTTTTCTATGTGAAGAGGTCAATGAACAGAAGAGAAAATGAATGGACTATTGAGTGTCTGCTGTAGGATCAGCAAAGTTTGCTCCAACAGTAGGTTGGGGACAGACTTCATTAGATAGGATCCTGTGTGTGAGAAGGTAGCCGCCCACAGAGGCAAGGATTTATTTTGTCTTTTATTTTATTTTTGATGTTTTGATGCTTGCACTTCACCCAATATGTTACCACTGATTTTATTTATTACTATAGTTTTATCACTCCTTTAGGACAGGTTGTGTTTTAACCATACACCTGCCATTGTGATCACCAGTCTAATATTTTAGTGCACATGTTTGCTGCACTTGGTCACCTATTATTGGCTTCACATTTTTATTGAATTCACTCATTTATCCAATCACTAATTTTTCAATTTAATACACCATTGCCACACTAGACACTTTACAAGATTTCATCACCTGTTACGTATTTATTATCTTATTTAATATCAAATTTGTAGGTCCACACTGTATTTTTAAACAATTTTATTGCACGTTTTGCACTTTGACCACTTTGGAGGAGTGTATGGAATAGTAAAAGTATATTGGCAGCGCCATACACCTTCTTTTATTCTCTCATTCCACTATATATCCTCGGAATATAGTTCAAAGGTGGGCTGCAGCCATTACTAGCAGTGAATCAAAAACAAAATATCCTAAGCGCGGATTTTTCTACATATAAATGTATGTATATATGTATGTATGTATATATGTATGTGTGTGTGTGTGTGTGTGTGTGTATATGTATGTGTGCATGTATGTATCTGTATGTGTGTGCATATGTATGTGTGTGTGTGTATGTGTGTATGTGTATATGTATGTATATATGTATATGTATGTATGTGTATGTATATGTGTGTGTATGTATGTGTATGTATATGTGTGTGTATGTATGTGTATGTGTATGTATATGTGTATGTATATGTATGTATGTGTGTATGTGTATATGTATGTATATATGTATGTGTATATATGTGTATGTATGTATGTGTATGTATATGTGTGTGTATGTATGTGTATGTATATGTGTGTGTATGTATGTGTATGTATGTATGTGTATGTATATGTGTGTGTGTATGTGTATGTATATGTGTGTGTATGTATGTGTATGTATATGTATGTATGTGTGTATGTGTATATGTATGTGTGTATGTATGTTACTTTTAATCAGAAATGCTTTTTTTAGGGCTTGTTTGTGGTAAAAACAGCTCAACCATGTGGTTTGACCACCCCTCCAACCTGACATGTGAATGAGCCCTTGGTTCACATCTGCATGGCTGAGTGCTGCCTGTAGGGCAGCACATTTATTGCAATGGGCTTCCCTACCTGCAGAAATGCAGAGAAAGTCCCTGACCCTTTTTTTTTTTAATTACGCCCCACCAAAAGCACCCTATGTTTGCCAATGTGTGAGGTACCATTAGGAAATATTGACAACCCTAAAGAGCAGAGCATTTGTGTGTGTGTGTGTGTGTGTGTATCTGGAACAACGGCGATTTTGCACGTGTTCCGCGACATACAGTAACGGACATACAGTAACGAGAACTGGACCTTGGACAGGGGTGCCTCGGCACTGAAAATACTTTTCAAGGGTGCCCTGACTGGAAAAAGGTTGAGAAACACTGGGCTAGACAATGGCACCCTGACTGCCATTAGGTATTGGGATGAAATCTTTGGACCCATTGTCAGACCCTATGCTGGTGCAGTGGGTCCTGGGTTCCTCCTGGTGCACAACAATGCCCGGCCTCATGTGGTGAGAGTATGCAGCCAGTTCCTGGAGGATGAAGGAATTGATACCATTGAATGGCCCCCAGATTCGCCTGACCTGAATCTAATAGAACACCTCTGGGACATTATGTTTCAGTCCATCCGATGCCCCCAGGCTGGACCTCAGTCTGTTCAGGAGCTCAGTGATGTCCTGGTCCAGATCTGAGAGGAAATACCCCAGGACACCATCCGTCGTCTCATTAGTAGCATGCCCCGACGTTGTCAGGCATGAATACAAGCACGTGGGGGCCATACACACTACTGAGGACCATTCTGAGGTCCTGCAATGACATTTCACCAAAATGGACTCGCCTGCTGCATCATTTTTTCACTTTGATTTTTGGCGTGTATTTAGGTTTAGACCTCTGTAGGGTGATAATTTTCATTTCTATCAAACTATGTGGCATCCTTTCCTTCCTAACACATTACCCAGTCCATACCAGTATAGATCCTAACACATTACCCATTCCATACCAGTATAGATCCTAACACATTACCCAGTCCATACCAGTATAGATCCTAACACATTACCCAGTACATACCAGTATAGATCCTAACACATTACCCAGTCCATACCAGTATAGATCCTAACACATTACCCAGTCCATACCAGTATAAATCCTAACACATTACCCAGTCCATACCAGCATAGATCCTAACGCATTACCCAGTCCATACCAGTATAGATCCTAACACATTACCCAGTCCATACCAGTATAGATATCCAGCATGATATTTTCCCTATTGAGATCTGATGTGTTTTCAAAGTGTTCCTTTCATTCTTTGGAGCAGTGTATGTTGGTTGATCATTTCAAAGTGTAAAAGAGATCTGTGGTGGAACTGGGTGCAATCACATCACCAAACTATGACAACTAACCAGATCAATGATACCACCCAACCAAACATCACTAAGTAACCTTTAACCCATTCTTCCATAATTACCCGAGCTGATATCTGGAGAAGTTTCTTCCTCTTTAACTGCGTCCATCATCCCAACCTCCTCTGTAAAATGCTGATCACCCCTCACATACGTCTTTTCCTTTATAACCCCAATTTGTACATTTATCAGATCTTCATCCTAAACCAACAAAATGGCAGAAATAATAATAAATTAAAAAAAAATAATAATAATAGAAGAATGATATCTCTTAGGGCTTGGGATCACTTTCCTACATTCTCATCTACCTGATGATGGTGGGGGATGGTGTGATCTTCCTGTGTGGAATCCCGGGGATACAGAGGACGGGGACAGCTCTCTGGTGGGTTCCCATTACTGGATCCATCTGTAGGAAACACACACACTGACTGAATACATTGTTTCTATGTGTTTATCAGATGATGGGGGATCTAGGTGGATCCTCCGTACTGCTCTCTCCTTTACAATAAAGTCTCCTCTTACCCGGTGATGTGAGGGGCGGCTGATTCTCCATCATGACGTCCTTGTAGAGATCCTTGTGTCCTTCTAAATACTCCCACTCCTCCATGGAGAAATAGACAGTGACATCCTGACACCTTATAGGAACCTGACACACACAATGATACAGTCACCATCCAGACACATCCCTTGTCTGTTACTGGATAATGTCCCAGAATTCCCAGCACCGCTCACCTCTCCGGTCAGCAGCTCCATTATCTTCTTGGTGACTTCTAGAATCTTTTGCATGTTGTGTTTCTCAGGTTTTAGGGAGTCACATGGAGGCACTGTGATGGTCATATGATCACCTGACTTCAGAAGAGGAAATCTCTGTATTAAGGAACATAGTTACATAGTTAGTGAGGTTGAAAAAAGACATCAGTCCATCCAGTTCAACCTATGATGTGTGTGTGTGTTTGCTATTAACCGTACATTGTATACCCCTGTAAGTTGTACATTGTATACCCCTGTAAGTTGTACATTGTATACCCCTGTATGTTGTACATTGTATACCCCTGTATGTTGTGGTCTTTAAGGTGCCCATCTAATAGTTTTTTGAAACTATCGATGCTCCCTGCTGATACCACTGTTTGCAGAAGAGAATTCCACATCCTTACTGCTCTTACAGTGAAGAACCCCCTGCATATTTTAAGGTTAAAACGCCTTTCCTCAAGTTTTAGTGAGTGGCCACGTGTCTTATTGTATTCCCTTTCTCTGAATAGTTTGTTCCTTATGCTAGGGTCACCAGTACAGTATTTGTACATTGATATCATATCCCCCCTCAATCGTCTCTTCTCCAGAGAGAACAGGTTCAGTGCTTGTAGTCTTTCCTCATAGCTGATGTCCTCCATTCCCCTAATTATTTTTGTTGCCCTTCTCTGGACTTTCTCCAGTTCCAGCACATCCTTCCTGAGGACCGGTGCCCAGATAGGAATATCATGTTAGAATCCCAGAATCCTCCTCACCTCTCCGGTCAGGTCTGTGTTTTATTAATAGAGATAAGAGTGATGTCATGTGACCTCCCAGAATCCTCCTCCCCTCTCTGGTCAGGTCTGTGTTTTATTAATAGAGATAAGAGTGATGTCATGTGACCTCCCAGAATCCTCCTCACCTCTCCGGTCAGCAGGTAGATGATCTCCAGGGTGAGGTTTAGGATCTTCTCAGTCATGTGACTCCGGTCCTCCTCCGTCCTCATTGGTGCCGTCATCTATGAAGGTTTCCCTGTAGACAGATAAGATTGATAACAGAGAATTATCTGGATTGGTATTGGTTGTACAATAATAGGATGAGGATATCAGGAGGGAATATGAAGGTCAGGATTTATTTAAGCACTATGGTCCCAGTGAGAAAATATTTAATCTGGACAGTTTAGTGTTTTCTATTATTAATGGGGTCAGGGATTCTTGTAAAATTTGGCCACCTGGATCACAAATTCCATTCTTTATGTTGGGTGTGAGATGAGGAGGAGATCCAGGAATCAGGATAAAGGTCAGGGCAAGCAACAGACGAGAGCATCCAAGAGATGAAGCCGGGGTCACTACACAGAAAATCAATCCAAGGAAACAGCAGGCAGGACGAGGAATAGCAAGAAGGAGCTCAGAGACAAATGAGAATATTGCTCAGCCAATGGGAGATTATCTCAGCATGACTTACATAATGAAAGAGATTAGGGGGAGGGGAGGTGACCATAGATACATGGAAATTCAGCTGTTTCAGCAGGGATCGGTCACATTTCCATCCATGTGTGGTCACTGCCGGATAAAAGTCACTCCATCAGCGGCTGCAGCCAATAGCTTCATCACTGATCTGTGTATTCTGAGAGCGGAGGAACGCCCCCCATTGTCAGAATACAATCGTGCAGCGGGGAGGACTCTCCCATCCCCCTCCAATGTGTGGATGGGGAATAAGTGTAGCTTTTTTTACTCATCCCGCTGGCTGAACGATAAAACAAACCATGTGTGGTCAGCTTTAGAAGGAAGATATATTATTCATCAACTGATCCCCCTGAAGGGTTTAATCTAGGTTTCCACACTATATATATGTGTATCATCATCTGCTGGAGATAAAAGACATCACAGTGACTATGGAGGAAGAGGACGGACATGACGGGGGGTTACTGGGTGTAAATAGAAAATAAGATCTTATTACCTCCTCTGCCGCCACTTCCAGCGATGTCTTCTCTCTACTTCCTCCCAACTCACCTCTCACCTGGAACTTCCTGTCTGTACCTGACATCACTTCCTGTCTGTATTCCATAGAGACTTCCTGGCTGGGTAGAAGTGAGATCACCACCTTGTGGAGCTCAGAGGAACTGCAGTCCCGAGAGACATCTCGCAGTGTGAACACAACCTTGTGCTGTGTGTGTATGTACTGTATATCCTATAGTTGGGGCATCTCCACTCCCACCAAGGAGGATAGAAATATATTACTGCTCGGGGGGGGGGGGGGGTGGTAGAAATATATTACTGCTCGGGGGAGACATTTTGGCACCTTTGATTTTGCAGTAAAATGGATTGCAGATTTAGCCATGTAGAACATCTGTTATATGGATACAAAGAACCCCAGCCGAGAGTAAAGGGTGGAAATGGCTCCTGATCCCCAGATTTGGGCAATTATGTCACCAATATAAATGGAAAAAACCTGCGCTATGTGTAACAACTCAAATACCTACAAAAATAACTTATACCGGACTGCTGCTGTAACAAAGGTAAGTATTAATGATGTGAAAAAGTAAAGTGCGCTGGTCTGTGATATGCTGCTACCAGATGAAAAAATATGTGATAAAATAATTGATGGTGCGCTATATCAAAAAATTATAAAGTGTGTATACCAATCAATACAAACACAATTCCAAATATAAGCAAAATATACAGAAATAGTGAAGAAAAGTCCCACGACACGACTGTGTCAATAGTGAGACCACCAACAGTGATAGTGACAAGTGAAAGTGTCTGTTGTACAATACAAATCAAAATGTAAATAAACGGTGTATAAGTCCCAACACAATTGTATCAATGGTGAAACCACCAACAATGGTGAGGTGCTGACAGGTGATGGTTAATTCGCTTTGTGAATTGAAGTTCCCTCCACCTGCTGGAAAGCCTCCTTACCGGACGGAATAGGGTAAGTGCTTTTCTCTAGTGAAAATGAACAATCCTGGTGCCCAAACTGAACAAAGTGCTCCCCGCCGTGCATTCACAAGGGCCCGTCAGGCCTCTTACCAGATCAAATGGGTATATCAAGCACTGCACACTGCCCTCAGGTTCAACCGATATTGGTAGCCACAATGGATGTAGAAGTCCTATGTCACTCCACTGTTCACATTCGGGTAGGTTTCTGTGTTCAGATAGTACTCATGGCCACTTGTTATGGGTGATTATGAGGATCATTTCGCTCCAGCATTAACATGTAAAAGAATAACTGCCCATGGTGCATTACCCTTGATATTGCTTTATTGAATAAAAAATATGCACTTACATGTATGCGGAATAGACTTCACATAAAGATAAAAAGCGTTGAGGGATTCCTAAATGCCTGGGTCCGGCTGCAGCTCGGATCCTAAGCGACGTGGTGACGGCACGCCTCCTGCCTGACGCGTTTCCGCCGATTGGCTATCTTCAGAGAAAGGAGGTTCTCGCGCGCCGTCACTTCCGTCCTTTTATTCTAAAGGGAGCCGCGTCACTTCCGGTGTCTGCAGAGGAGGCGCCGGAAGTCTCTTACGGGTTCCTCGGCTTCAAATTATTAAATATACCCTAATATCCATAACAGTAATCGAATCTGGAGGTGATTTAGTGATATTGGAAACGGAAAGGTTCCTCTTTACTACTTTGAGTACATCGCAAATGACTGTGTATCCCCTTATTCTCGATCTCTCTACTGTTAAAATTCAATCTATTTAATGTTGGGTGTACTTAGAACTCTCAATAAGGAGTATAGTCTCTCCACATTTATAATTGGGATAAATTTTACATAGATATCTCTATTTAAATGTCAACCTTGACACCGGAAGTGAAGGGTCCGATATTCCTATAACTAGGGGTATGTTGACGTATAGATGTATATTTAAAATCTAAAGCTAAAATACAGCATAATACCTTTTAAAATATAAAATGAATAAAACACCTCTATATAAAAAAACCTCTATATAAAAAATACATTCTGTAAAATAATAAAAGATTTTATCATACCAGATCTCTATATGTGGTCTGGATGTATGTGTGTATAAAAAGTAACATGCTGGAAGGTATAATTTTAATACTAGCTATGTATTAACTGTTGTTAATATGAGAGTTGATATCCCAGTCTATGTTATGACCTCTAGGTCTATAACATTTTAGCTCATAAATCCAAAAGGTCTCACGTCTCGAAATTGACCTTTGTAGGTTACTACCTCTCCAATGTGGTACGTGTTTTTCAATGACCGTGATTTTGAGTTTTTTTGGATCTTTGTTGTGGCAAGTAGCATAATGCTGGGAGACACTATGTCCTGGGAATCCATTGTGGATATTTGTTAGGTGTTCTCCAACACGAATGCCTGCTGTCCTAATAGTCCTACCTACGTACTGTAGGTTACATTCGCATTGTAGTAGGTATATTACACCTTTGGTATCACATGTTATGAACTCTCTGATGGGATATTCTTTCCCTGTAGTGGTGGAAGTAAATTTGTTGGTTCTCAGTGTAATTGCCTCTGTACATATCCGGCACCTTTTGCAGGGATAAAAGCCCTTCATGTTTGGGAATATCTCCATCTTGATGGGTCTTTCGACTGGGTTTCTGGCTATTAATTCCTTCAGGTTCGTCGCCTTCCTGAAGATTATTTTAGGTTGGGTCGGTAAGACTTGCCCTAAGATTTTGTCCTCTTGTAGGACACCCCAGTACTTCCTAAAAATATAATTGAGCCACTTGTAATTGCTGGAGAACTTAGTGGTGAATGCGTATTCAAAGTGAGGAGAAGTTGAAGTATTTTTACATTTTGGTTCCACTAAGTTTTGATTTGTATTGTACAACAGACACTTTCACTTGTCACTATCACTGTTGGTGGTCTCACTATTGACACAGTCGTGTCGTGGGACTTTTCTTCACTATTTCTGTATATTTTGCTTATATTTGGAATTGTGTTTGTATTGATTGGTATACACACTTTATAATTTTTTGATATAGCGCACCATCAATTATTTTATCACATATTTTTTCATCTGGTAGCAGCATATCACAGACCAGCGCACTTTACTTTTTCACATCATTTATACACACACTTTCAAGTAGCAGCAGGTCAATATGGATATTTTTGAATATTACAGCACACGGAAACTTTTAGTAGAAGATATCTTCACTAAAACCACTCATGAGACCACAGATTTAAGAGGAGTCTTCATGAGACTAAAAAACGTAATGATCTCTGAATTACATGCGTCTTGGGACATAGCGTTTCTTGAGAAATATGTCCAGGAGAAAATGGTCCCCAGGAGTCTGAGGTGGAATTTATACCCAGACCAAGGCGATCCAGATCTCAAGGAATGGTTTCATTTTTTCAATGGAGCCGGCATGGGCTTACTTAATTTCCTTATTGATAGGAAGAGAAAGAAAGTCCTAAAATTAAATAAGGAAATTTTAGAAATTAAGGAGAAGTTGGTACCATCCATGCAAGAAGAAGCATATAAGGTATACAACCAAGAACTGAGAGAAATACTAGCTATGGAAGATGAAGAACAAAAAACTAAGAAAAGGAAAAAATATCTCAGAGACCTGGATGATTACCGGACCTCAAAGGTATTTAAGTGGCAACTTAACCTTGTAGTGGAAGAAGAAGAAAATATAGAAACCCAAAATTCACCAGGAGAAGGGACCTCCCAGCAAACTTTGGAACCGTTTGGTTATAGAGCACCGAAGGATGTACCCAAGAAAGAGGTGAAAATAAAAGAACCCCCTAAAAAAGATGCAGAACATTTAGGGTATAGAGGAACTGATAAGTTCAAACCTTTGAGAGAGAACAACTCAAGCCAGAATACGAGACAGCAAAATGGGGGAGACAATCCTAATAATTACAAGAAAGAAAGAACGAGACCTCCCAGACATGACTCCTTTAGGAGTAAACATGAACAACGAACGAATTCGAGGGAGAGACAAAAAAGAAGATCAAGATCTCGATCACCGAGAAGGATGTCTATGGACTATATGGGGAATTACAATGATTCTCCCCATACCCCTAGAGTTTATCCCCAATATACCCAAAATAGATTCGAACCCTTACGACACAGTGGATATGAAGAAAGGGAAGAGGTGTTTGAACCTCCACAGAATAAAACACCCATGAAAAACAACAAGAAGAATTTTTTAGGGCAGGGCCCAAAGAAAGGCAAAAAAAGAAGAAAATAAATAGAGGATGCAGAGGAGGCTCAAAGAAAAGAAGGACGAGTCACGAAATCCAAGGGATTTTCAATCTGAGTAAGATAGATCTCTCCGACTCTGAGAAACATACATTGAGCAAAGGGCTAAAATATGCCCCGAAGAAACCCCTAAATAAGTTTGAGACATTTGTGGACATCCACAAATATGTGAGGAAACTCAACATAAAGAGACATTTTTTGTCAAAAGCAGGAGAGAGGAACTATGTTTCCTATCAAACCTCAACTGTAATTCCATCAGGTTTGAAGAACGCCTCATTGTTTAATCCTCCAGGAGTCCCAAGCCATCATGTTACAGTATTTAGGGATCTGGTTCTTAAAGAACTAGAAGAAAAAGAGCTGGAATTTAAACCTCAAGGAGATTTACAAAAGGGTATTAAATCCCTATGTGAGAAGAAGAACCTAGTGATTAGACCAGCTGACAAGGGTGGAGGGATCGTATTATTAAATAAGGATGACTACATCCAAGAAATGGATAGATTGGTGGGAGACCAGACCACATACGAAGTCCTAAGAAGTGATCCCACCTCCGTATATAAAAAGAAGCTGGAAAAACTTATCCATAAAGGTTTTGATATGGGAATTTTAAATGAGAAAGAAAAAGAATTTCTAGTCCCTATCTCACCGAGAATCCCGACTATATACTACCTCCCGAAAATTCACAAATGTCTGAATAATCCACCCGGGAGGCCTATAGTCAGCGGAATCGAATCAATAACCTCGAGGATAGGAAAATACGTTGACTATTTCTTACAACCTCTAGTACAGGAAACACCTGCTTTCCTTAAGGACACATCACAATGCATTAAGGATATCACAGAGGTTGAGATTCAAGGTGACGTACTACTAGTTACAGCGGACGTCACCTCGTTGTACACCATCATACCACATGAGATGGGGTACGAAGCAGTCAGCGTATTCCTGGATGCGAACCATGATATTCCGCTCAAACAAAAACAATTTATTTTGGACCTTCTAACCTTTGGGATGAATCACAATTATTTTTACTATAACCAGAATTTTTATCGCCAGCGGACAGGTGTGGCTATGGGGGCAAAATTTGCCCCCAGCTTAGCCAACCTGTTCATGGCTCTCTGGGAGGACCGGAACATTTTCACCAATCGTGTGAAAGAACTGGTCATTTGGAGGAGGTATATTGATGATACACTGCTGATATGGCAAGGAGATGAAATATCGTTGAAAAATTTCATGGATAACCTCAATTGCAACAACTGGGGTATTAGATTCACCTACCAATACAGCAATACCTCCATCAACTTTCTTGATTTGGTGATCTATCGTAAAAACTCGGGCTTTGCAACCAAGTCTTTCTTCAAACCAACTGATAGAAACGGTTTCATAGCTATCGACAGTTGTCATCATCCCAAATGGCTTGGCTCAGTACCTAGAAGTCAATTTAGAAGGATCCGCAGGAACTGTACTACACAAGAAGATTTCCAACAACAAGTAGGGACCCTGAAGCAGAGGTTCGTGGAAAAAGGGTATGACACCTCGGAGCTGGACAAAGAGATTAAAAATGTCATGCCCATGGAGCAAAAGAACTTAGTGGAACCAAAATGTAAAAATACTTCAACTTCTCCTCACTTTGAATACGCATTCACCACTAAGTTCTCCAGCAATTACAAGTGGCTCAATTATATTTTTAGGAAGTACTGGGGTGTCCTACAAGAGGACAAAATCTTAGGGCAAGTCTTACCGACCCAACCTAAAATAATCTTCAGGAAGGCGACGAACCTGAAGGAATTAATAGCCAGAAACCCAGTCGAAAGACCCATCAAGATGGAGATATTCCCAAACATGAAGGGCTTTTATCCCTGCAAAAGGTGCCGGATATGTACAGAGGCAATTACACTGAGAACCAACAAATTTACTTCCACCACTACAGGGAAAGAATATCCCATCAGAGAGTTCATAACATGTGATACCAAAGGTGTAATATACCTACTACAATGCGAATGTAACCTACAGTACGTAGGTAGGACTATTAGGACAGCAGGCATTCGTGTTGGAGAACACCTAACAAATATCCACAATGGATTCCCAGGACATAGTGTCTCCCAGCATTATGCTACTTGCCACAACAAAGATCCAAAAAAACTCAAAATCACGGTCATTGAAAAACACGTACCACATTGGAGAGGTAGTAACCTACAAAGGTCAATTTCGAGACGTGAGACCTTTTGGATTTATGAGCTAAAATGTTATAGACCTAGAGGTCATAACATAGACTGGGATATCAACTCTCATATTAACAACAGTTAATACATAGCTAGTATTAAAATTATACCTTCCAGCATGTTACTTTTTATACACACATACATCCAGACCACATATAGAGATCTGGTATGATAAAATCTTTTATTATTTTACAGAATGTATTTTTTATATAGAGGTTTTTTTATATAGAGGTGTTTTATTCATTTTATATTTTAAAAGGTATTATGCTGTATTTTAGCTTTAGATTTTAAATATACATCTATACGTCAACATACCCCTAGTTATAGGAATATCGGACCCTTCACTTCCGGTGTCAAGGTTGACATTTAAATAGAGATATCTATGTAAAATTTATCCCAATTATAAATGTGGAGAGACTATACTCCTTATTGAGAGTTCTAAGTACACCCAACATTAAATAGATTGAATTTTAACAGTAGAGAGATCGAGAATAAGGGGATACACAGTCATTTGCGATGTACTCAAAGTAGTAAAGAGGAACCTTTCCGTTTCCAATATCACTAAATCACCTCCAGATTCGATTACTGTTATGGATATTAGGGTATATTTAATAATTTGAAGCCGAGGAACCCGTAAGAGACTTCCGGCGCCTCCTCTGGAGACACCGGAAGTGACGCGGCTCCCTTTAGAATAAAAGGACGGAAGTGACGGCGCGCGAGAACCTCCTTTCTCTGAAGATAGCCAATCGGCGGAAACGCGTCAGGCAGGAGGCGTGCCGTCACCACGTCGCTTAGGATCCGAGCTGCAGCCGGACCCAGGCATTTAGGAATCCCTCAACGCTTTTTATCTTTATGTGAAGTCTATTCCGCATACATGTAAGTGCATATTTTTTATTCAATAAAGCAATATCAAGGGTAATGCACCATGGGCAGTTATTCTTTTACATGTTAATGCTGGAGCGAAATGATCCTCATAATCACCCATAACAAGTGGCCATGAGTACTATCTGAACACAGAAACCTACCCGAATGTGAACAGTGGAGTGACATAGGACTTCTACATCCATTGTGGCTACCAATATCGGTTGAACCTGAGGGCAGTGTGCAGTGCTTGATATACCCATTTGATCTGGTAAGAGGCCTGACGGGCCCTTGTGAATGCACGGCGGGGAGCACTTTGTTCAGTTTGGGCACCAGGATTGTTCATTTTCACTAGAGAAAAGCACTTACCCTATTCCGTCCGGTAAGGAGGCTTTCCAGCAGGTGGAGGGAACTTCAATTCACAAAGCGAATTAACCATCACCTGTCAGCACCTCACCATTGTTGGTGGTTTCACCATTGATACAATTGTGTTGGGACTTATACACCGTTTATTTACATTTTGATTTGTATTGTACAACAGACACTTTCACTTGTCACTATCACTGTTGGTGGTCTCACTATTGACACAGTCGTGTCGTGGGACTTTTCTTCACTATTTCTGTATATTTTGCTTATATTTGGAATTGTGTTTGTATTGATTGGTATACACACTTTATAATTTTTTGATATAGCGCACCATCAATTATTTTAAAGGTAAGTATTCCCTTTATCAATTAGAAGAGCGTTATGTGTCACAGCGCTGTCCTATTGTGTGTGCACATAAATTATCACAAATACACTAAAATATGTGGATACATTCATATATAAAGTGCTAGGGGCTCAAAATAATGTTCTCTGCAGTTCTACTGCTTCCACTTTACACCTACTTCACTCATCGTATGGGGTTTATCAATAAATTAAGTAAACTGATCCATGTGCAAATTCATATACAACATAAAGTGCTTTGTTCCCTGCAGATCCACTGCTTCCACTTTTCATCTACTTCATTAATCTTATAATATTTGCTGCTATATTAAATAAACTTAAAATCTGTGAAATTTCATGAAATCATACAATATTTTGTGCTCATTATAGTGTTCTCTGCAAGTCCACTGCTTCCACTTTGCATCTACCTTAATAAACGTATTTTGTTTAAAAAAAAAGTCCACAAATGAATGAAAAGTTGATAAGGTGTGAAAGTTCTCCGTGCTCCAAACTGTGCCAGCTGTAGTGTAGCCACGCCTTCTTCCACCTCTTACACACGTGATGGTGAGGGCGCCCTCTTAGTAGTGCTTCCCCACTCACCAGAGCAATATGATTCCCAGCTTTTCAGCTACCAGAGTCACAAACATCCTTCACACTCTCCTCACCTCCGATGGCAAAGGAACTGGATCCTCCTCGCTCACTCCGGCAAGTCTGCTGCGCTCTCTGTCAGTCTCCCTCCTAGACTCGGCTTCCTCCTCCGACCGCTGTTCCAGCAGGAGCTCCGCCTCTTCATACACACTCAGGGGGGAGAGAAAGGGGAAGGATATACAGTACATACACACACAGCACAAGGCCGTGTTCACACTACCAGACGGTTCTCAGGGCTGCAGTTCCTCTGAGCTCCACAAGGTGGTGATCTCACTTCTACCCAGACAGGAAGTCTCTATGGAATACAGACAGGAAGTGATGTCAGGTACAGACAGGAAGTTTCGGGTGATAGGTGAGTCAGGAAGATATAGAGAGAGGAGAAATCGGTGGAAGTAGCAACAGAGGAGGTAATAAGATCTTATTTTCTATTTTCACCCAGTAACCCCCCCCCCCCGTCATGTCAATCCTCTTCCTCCATAGTCACTGTGACGTCTTTTATCTCCAGCAGATGAGGATAGACACATATATAGTGTGGAAACCTAGATTAACCCCTTCAGGGTTAGAACATTTCCCCACTTATGGGGCCGTAACATTCTCTTCATTTTAGAGATGAGTCACCTTTCCCACCAATGACCTTCTCACCCTATTAGTCTTACCGATTATAACACTTTTATTAGTGTGGGGGGAGTGGCGGTGTATGGCAAGATACACAATGGGTCCAACAAAAAAAGCATTATCTAGTAATAGAAGGTCCATACGTTGTGGTGAGTGCACATTCATGTGGTGTCACCTGGAAGTGGTCACGTGTTTATCTGTTACTAATGGCACCAGCACCTGTTCCCCTACCTCTTGTTTTTCAAGCAACTGTTATTTGAATGGGACTTTTTGATACATGGAATATTAGTTATATTTTATAATCTTGATTCTCATTGTTGGCAGAGTGGTCTATATACACATTTACCTGGTAGAATAGAAAAATATAAAGAAGATTCCAGAAGTCCCCAGAGAGATCATGGAGGAGAGGTGAGCGGTGGTGGGAATTCTGGGACATTATCCAGTAACAGACAAGGGATGTGTCTGGATGGTGACTGTATCATTGTGTGTGTCAGGTTCCTATAAGGTGTCAGGATGTCACTGTCTATTTCTCCATGGAGGAGTGGGAGTATTTAGAAGGACACAAGGATCTCTACAAGGACGTCATGATGGAGAATCAGCCGCCCCTCACATCACCGGGTAAGAGGAGACTTTATTGTAAAGGAGAGAGCAGTACGGAGGATCCACCTAGATCCCCCATCATCTGATAAACACATAGAAACAATGTATTCAGTCAGTGTGTGTGTTTCCTACAGATGGATCCAGTAATGGGAACCCACCAGAGAGATGTCCCCGTCCTCTGTATTCCCGGGATTCCACACAGGAAGGTCACACCATCCCCCACCATCATCAGGTAGATAATTGACAATTATTGGTAATTCTGATTTATACACAGCATGTTTGTTACAATGAATGTTTTATTATATATTCAGAGTGGAAACCTCTGGGATGATAATATTGATGTTAAAGAAGAGTATAAAGAGGAGGATGAGGAGTATGGAGTGATGGAGGAGGTTTCAGAAGGATACAAGGATATGATGGAGCCACCTAATACCAGGAACCCACCAGAGAGATGTCCCCGTCCTCTGTATTCCCGGGATTCCACACAGGAAGGTCACACCATCCCTCACTGTTACAAGGTGGGTGGGACAGTCTCTAGAACATGGACTTGTGGAGACAATGTGTGGATTTTTATTTGAGCTTATATTTTACTAAATTAAAATGTATTTTTTTGCTTTAGGGTGAAGATCTGATAGATATAGAATTTGAGGTTAAAGCAGAAGAAGAAGAGACGTATGTGAGGGATGATCAGCAGTCTATGGAGGAGGATGGAATAACGGGGACATTTATAGAGGAGGACACTCCTACAGAGATCTGCACAGGTGGGTCATTAACACTAAATACATTCCTCCACCCATACTGCTCACTGATTGGTCCAGAGTAGGGCATGGACTGGGTGATATCAGCCTGTAATCCCCTGGTCACTTTCCTGAGCTGTGTTCCCCGTCCTGTATTCCTGTATTTCTCTCAGATAATCTTCCTTCTCTGTGCTGCAGACACAATTTATGTATCTAGACTGGATTTATGGAGATTCTGGGATTCAGCTGGCAGAAAAATGTTAATTTTTTGCATAGGTGTTATTAGATCTAAGCACCTGGGGCATGTATCTTGAGTCTTCTGCCCAATGCCTGGATCTAAGCTAAATCTCTCCCGGGGTTCCTTGCTCTGTTATTTGCTGGCTGTGCCGGGTGGAGGGATTTGTCTGTATAGTCTCACACCCAAGTCACTGAGTGCAGTCTCAGGAGATGGGAGGCAGCGGTGTGGGACCTCTGCAACTTGTCTCATGTAAACATTTAAGCTTCCACTGATTACTGAATAGCAATATTATGAGTCCTGACCCTTACATTGTATAATTTATATTGTACATTACATACTCCTGACCCCTGCACTATATACTCTATGTTGTACATTACATACTCCTGATCCCTGCACTATATACTCTATGTTGTACATTACATACTCCTGCACTGTATACTTTATGTTGTACATTACATCATTCTGATACTATATAGTCCTATCTGTTGTATCTTATACAATATGTTGTACATTACATACTCCTGACTTCTGCTCTCTCCCCTCTACCACTGCTATATATACACATAATATGGATTCTCTTTTGTTACACCCATTTTCTACCAGCTGGACATTTCGGATGATTTGATTGGAGCACAGACTTTTACATGTTGATAATAATGTGATAACATCCTCCAACTTTGGAACCTTAAACAGAAAGTAATAATGAGGGAGGAGTCAGTAACCCAATGATGGTGGTCTTCAGGATCAGTCCAGTCTTCATATTGGTTGTTCCCCCCCCCCCCCCCCCATCCTCACTTTCTGACCTCTGGTGGGGCTCAGCCCCGCTGTTATTCATGACTAAATCATGGACTAAATAAGGAAGTGCAGGACTTCTTGTGTTGGGAAGATGGCAATGAGTGATAAAGGGGGAGGGGACACTCGTCCTATAATCCCCTCATCACTGTCACTTCTATAAATGACAGTTCTCGTTGTTTCCTCACTCTCTGACTAAGGTCCATGAATAAAGAAATGAACTGGTTGGAGATCAGAGGACCCATTTACTAGTCACAGGCATTGGTAGATAGTGAGTAGGTGTCCCGCACATGACACATCAAGGCGTGGACTGGCGTAGGTCCCGACTGAGACTGCCATTTACTATCATACAGCAGGTATTGATTTGATGTGTGGTTCATGGGACACCTAGTCACCCTCTACCATTTACTAGTTACCTTGAGGGGGGAATTGTAAGATCCTCAGAGACAAAGCTATCTGATGTGGGCGGAGTCCTGGTTTAGGGGAACCAATGTGCTGATGTCTAGTAATAATCTTTTTATTTCTATTTTAGTAGATGGACGGGAGATGAGGAAAACCTCAGAGGATTGTCTCACTTTGTCTCCAGACGGTAAAGTAGAAGACGAGGACATCACACAGTATAGTCCAGGAGAAAACCCGGCTACCTCAAATGTCCATCCGGCACCACACAGTGTAGATGGACCATCGTATTCCTCTTATCCTGAGGAACCTCAGACTGTGAGGGACGGTGCCGGACCATCGTATTCCTCTTATCCTGAGGAACCTCAGACTGTGAGGGACGGTGCCGGACCATCGTATTCATCTTATCCTGAGGAACCTCAGACTGCTAGAGACAGTGCCGGACCATTGTATTCCTCTTATGCTGAGGAACCTCAGACTGTGAGGGACAGTGCTGTCCTTCCAACAGATAAGAGGCTTTCCTGTACTGAGTGCGGGAAGTGTTTCCGTTTTAAATGCCGTCTTAATGCACATAAAAGGTCTCACATGGTAGAGAAGCCGTATTCCTGTACTGAGTGCGGGAAATGTTTCCGTTCTAAATATGGTCTTAATGTGCATAAAAGATCTCACACGGGGGAGAAGCCGTTTTCCTGTCCTGAGTGCGAGAAATCTTTTTCACAGAAGTCTGATCTTTACAAACATCAGAGGTCTCACACGGGGGAGAAGCCATATTCCTGTCCTGAGTGCGGGAAATATTTTTCACGGAAGTCTCATCTTCACACACATCAGAGATCTCATACAGGGGAAAAACCATTTTCCTGTCCTGAGTGTGGGAAATGTTTTTCTAGGAAGTCGTTTCTTTACACACATCAGAGATCTCACACGGGGGAGAAGCCATATTCCTGTCCTGAGTGTGGGAAATGTTTTTCACTAAAGTCTAATCTTCACACACATCAGAGATCTCACACGGGGGAGAAGCCATTTTCCTGTCCTGAGTGCGGGAAATCTTTTTCACGGAAGTCCCTTGTTTACAAACATCAGATGTCTCACACGGGGGAGAAGCCGTATTCCTGTCCTGAGTGTGGGAAATGTTTTTCAGTGAAGTTCAATCTTTACACACATCAGAGATTGCACACGAGAGAGAAGCCATATTCCTGTCCTGAGTGTAGGAAATGTTTTTCAGTGAGGTCCCATCTTAACAGACATCAGAGAACTCACACGGGGGAGAAGCCGTATTCCTGTTCTGAGTGCGGGAAATGTTTTTCAGCTAAGTCCAGTCTTTACACACATCAGAGAACTCACACGGGCGAGAAGCCACTTACCTGTCCTGAGTGAGGGAAATGTTCCTCACTGAAGTCCTGTCTTCCTGTACATCAGGGATCCCACACAACCCTGGAGGTGTAATAGTGCCTTGAGTGTGGGAAATGTCTTCTATATGAATGTTGCTGGACATGTGGGGAAGAAGCACACCCTGATATACACCTCAGATATACTCCATGGCTGATCTTCATCATGTAAGAAACACTTCATAAGGAGATCAGAGATGACCAGAGACATGGATGAAGTGTTGTACCGTGTTGGCTTTTCATTGGCTGAGTAAATTTTGGGGTGTAGAGTGGTAAGTAGAGCCGTGAAATGAAGGAATCACCTTCAGAATGTCTTGCTTGTCTGTGTGACGGTTACGGATAATGATATAGCGGGTTACAGAGCTAGAAGCTGTTAGATCCCATATATCTTTATCAGTAAACTTTACACAGACAAGACAGAAATTCTGAAGTTGATGTCCTTCATTTCAAGGCTCTACTTACCAGTGGTGACCCCGAAGCGTGTCTCTCTGTCTTCAGTCCATCCTTCTCCCATCCCCCAACAGGAGGGAAGGAGAACTCGGAGGTAAACTAGGTGAGAACTTCTTTCCTTTGCTCCTGTGTGGGTTTGGGTGGCTTGGCGGAGTGCGGCACGAGAGGTAACACCGCTTGTCTTTATATTTCTACATATCTTGTCTGGGTGGAGGTTATTGGTTGGAAAATATTTATACTGTTTGATTTTCTGTAAATAATTTCTGTTTTCCCTTTGAAGGGAGATATTATGTGTGGTTTGATGAAGTGATTGGCTTAATAGTTACCACTTCACTTACATGTTTAGTTTTTATAAAATAGATGAACAAATATGACAAGCATTCATTCATCCATGACAAATGTTGGTCTTATTTTATTTCATTCAGTGATTTCCTATGATCATTGGGTCCATCTAGTGGCCATAATGCGGTACTAAACTATTTTTCCTGATTGAGATATTTTGGAACTAATACCTCATTATGGCCACTAGTTGGAGCTGACGATTATAGGAAATCACTGTGTTTATTAGAATATGGCCAGAATAATTTTTTGCATAGACCCCTTAGTTACCTATGTCGGGGGGGGGGGGTGTCATACAAATCCCTGAGATCACACCCATATATTTATGAGTACAGTACACATTGAAGGACATAAATACCAGAGCTGTGTTTGCATTATTTTTGCACACATGGTAAAATGCAGATTTTGTGCCTGAAGATTAGATAAAACCCCCAAACATATATTTTCTGAAAGCAGAGGCCATGGAGAATAAAATGGTGGTAATTGTTAAGGTGTTCCTCGTACACAAATGTCACCTTCATATCTGGGTTTATTTTCTCCTTTCCCCCATTTTCTATGGTGTGATCTTTTCTACAATACTTTGTTATAATAATGTAACATGTTGTGTATTGTATTGGACACAAATTATTACCGACTCCGCCTCCACATTCCAGACAAGTCATTTTCCTGACCAATTGGATTTCTTCCTTTACCATTTAATTCATTTTGTTTTTGCACTCTTGTTAAAATTAGGATAAAAAATATATTGAACGAAAAAAATTGTGTGTGTCGTGCAATGATGACAGACTTCAGTATTCAGAAACGGCTGGTAGGTGACACTTCCATATACAGCCCAAGGAAGTGACAAGAAGCCCCTAGGAACCTTTGGAGGAACCCTGGCTGAGAGAGGCTGGACTAGGCAGTCATATATAATAACTGTGGGGGATGGGCTGATGGAGAAAATAAAAGTACAGTTGTTAGGTGGGGGCAGAATATGCTTCCCTGAAGAGATGAGTTTTCAAGCAACACCTAAAGGTGGATAGAGTAGGAGATAGACAGATTGGAGTAGAGAGTTCCACAGGATAGGAGAGACTCGGGAGAAGTCCTGGAGGTGGGAGGAGGTGTCAAAGGAACTAGAAAGCAGAAGATATTGGGAGGATCAAAGAGGATGATTTGGTTGGCATATTGAGACCATTTTAGTGGTATTGCTGGGGGCCGAGTTGTGAATGACTTTGTAAGTTACTGTTAGTATTTTTTATTTAAATTTGTTGGGTGAGTGGCAGCCAATGAAGGGATTGGCAGAGAGGGGTAGCAGATACTAAGTGGTTTGTAAGGTGGAGGAGTCTTGCAGCAAAATTCATGAGGGACTGAAGGGGGGATAGCCCATGTAAAGGTAAGACAATGAGGAGGGAGTGGCAGTGGTCGAGGCGAGAGATAACCAGGTAATAGGGATGGGCAAATGGTTTGGGATGGGCATAAGTTTGGCTTGAACATCGTCTGTTTGGGTGTTCGCCCAACACCAGAAATTTCTGTGTGCGTGTTTTTCTTTTTTTTTTTTCTTTTTTTTCATGTTTGATACTATCAATGCAATTATTTTTTTTTTAATTATTTATTTTTTTACAAAATATTGTTTTTAAAGGAGCAGTGATTTTAATTAATGCTTACAATGAAAAAAAAAAAGAAAAAGAAAAATTCCTTTAAATATAGTGCCTGGGGAGTCCCCTTAGTCTGCCTGTAAAGTGGTGTATCTGTACTGTGTATAGAACCTGCTGCAGCAAAACTGACATTTATAAAGAAAAAAATTACATTTAAATTGATTTTCCCAGCCATTGTCGGCAATAGAAATAAAAAATAAAACTAATAACAGTGTGGGGGTCCCCCCTCGGTCCATACCAGGCCCTTTGAAATCCCCACAATCATTCTCGGTGACTTCAACATCCCAGTTACTACAAACACTTCTGCTACTTCTAAATGTTTTAGTCTATCCTCCTCATTTGGCCTAAAGCAATGGATACACAATGGATAGAGGCTTCTACCATACCTCCCAACCGTCCCGGAATCCGCGGGACTGTCCTGCAATTTGGAGTGAGTCCCACGGAGCCGGGTTGAAGTCCCGCAAAATCATCTGGCCGGCCATCTCTTCTCCCCCCTCCTCCTCCCAGCTCCGCCCCCGTCTTCGGCTCCTGCCTCTAAGCGCCAGGATCGCTGCAGTGGGAAACAATCAGAGACACAGACTGTAGTCAGGGCCGTCTTTAATGCAGGTAAAAAGGGGCTGTCATTTTTTGGGTGCCCAAAGCAGTTGCCCCTTGCCCACGCTTGCCAAATGTCATGGCTTTGTCTAAGCTGCCTGTCCCGCTGTGCTCTTGTCCCCGGCTGCATTCCGGAAAGCAGAGCCACGGTTGGGACAGCTTGCAGCCATTTCACTCCATGTTTGTGTTCACTACATGTTTGCTGCCCCTGCCCGCCCACTGTTCACACATTTTTGCCCCCTGTACCTCCCCCCAGTGGCGTACCAAGGGGCGGGGGGGCGGCCTGCCCCGGGTGCCACGCACTGGGGGGTGTCAGCCGGTGTCCTGCCCGGCGTGTTCCATATCGCAGTGTGAACTTAGGCAGCTCCATCAGTCCGCGCTGCCGGGGGGGGCGGAGCGGCGGCGGGAATAAGGGGCGGGGCCTCGGCAACAAGAAGGGGCGGAGCTTAGGTGGGAAGAAGGTGAGTTCCGAAGTGTGTGTGCTGGATAGGAGGGGGGTGGGGCAGATGTATATGAGGAATTCATCTTTCCCTAGCTCCCTGTCCCCCCCAGTGCTCTCAACCCCCCTGGTTTTCCCTGCCCACCCCCCAAGTGCTCCCTGTCCCCCCCCAGTACTCTCCACCCCTCTGGTTTTCCCTGCCCACCCCCCAAGTGCTACCTGTCCCCCCCGGTGCTCTCCACCCCCCAAGTGCTCCCTGTCCCCCCCCCAGTGCTCTCCACACCCCTGGTTTTCCCTGCCCACCCCCCAAGTGCTACCTGTCCCCCCCAGTGCTCTCCACCCCACCTGGTTTTCCCTGCCCACCTCCCAAGTGCTACCTGTCCCCCCCAGTGCTCTCCACCCCACCTGGTTTTCCCCCCCCCACCCCCCAAGTGCTACCTGTCCCCCCCAGTGCTCTCCACCCCACCTGGTTTTCCCTGCCCACCCCCCAAGTGATCCCTGTCCCCCCCCAGTGCTCTCCACCCCTCTGGTTTTCCCTGCCCACCCCCAAGTGTTACCTGTCCCCCCCAGTGCTCTCCACCCCCCAAGTGCTCCCTGTCCCCCCCAGTGCTCTCCACCCCCCTGGTTTTCCCTGCCCAACCCCCAAGTGCTACCTGTCCCCCCCCCCAGTGCTCTCCACCCCCTGGTTTTCCTGAATTATGCCCTCCCAACCCCCATAGCGTGTGCCCTCAGGACCCCCTGATATGTGCCCTCCCAACCCCCATAGCGTGTGCCCTCAGGTTCTCCTGATATGTGCCCTCCTGACCCCCATAGTGTGTGCCCTCAGGACCCCCTGATATGTGCCCTCCCAACCCCCATAGCGTGTGCCCTCAGGTTCTCCTGATATGTGCCCTCCTGACCCCCATAGTGTGTGCCCTCAGGACCCCCTGATATGTGCCCTCCCAACCCCCATAGTGTGTGCCCTCAGGACCCCCTGATATGTGCCCTCCCAACCCCCATAGCGTGTGCCCTCAGGTTCTCCTGATATGTCCCCTCCTGACCCCCATAGTGTGTGCCCTTAGGACCCCCTGATATGTGCACTCCCAACCCCTATAGCTGTGGCTGTGTGTGAGAGAGGCAGAGGCTGGGCGGGATTGCCGTGTGTCTCATTGTAGAGGGGAGTTTGTGAGACTACAATATCCAGCATGTCTATGGAGGAGGAGCTCTCCCCCCCCCTTTCTCTTCTCCCCCCTTTTTCTTCTCTCCTCCCTCCCTTCCCATCCTTTACCCCCCTCTGTCCTCACTTCCTCTCTGTCCTCCCCCCACTCTCCCCCCCCTTCCTCCCTCCCTCCCCCCTCCCTCTGTCATCTTTCTCTCCGTCATCCCTCCCTCCATCATCCCTCCCTCCCTCCGTCATCTCTCTCCCTCCCTCCCTCTGTCATCCCTCTGTCATCCCTCCCTCCCTCTGTCATCCCTCCCTCCCTCTGTCATCTCTCTCTCCCTCCCTCCCTCTGTCATCCCTCCCTCCCTCTGTCATCCCTCCCTCCATCATCACTCTCTCCCTCCCTCCCTCTGTCATCCCTCCCTCCCTCTGCATTGAAAGGGGTCACGCTGGTTATTTTGCATTAAAGGGGTCACGCTGGTTATTTTGCATTAAAGGGGTCACGCTGGCCATTCTGCATTAAAGGGGTCACGCTGGTTATTTTCCATTAAAGGGGTCACGCTGGCCATTCTGCATTAAAGGGGTCACGCTGGTTATTCTGCATTAAAGGGGTCACGCTGGTCATTCTGCATTGAAAGGGGTCACGCTGGTTATTCTGCATTAAAGGGGTCAGGCTGGTCTTTCTGCATTGAAAGGGGTCAGGCTGGTTTTTCTGCATTGAAAGGGGTCAGGCTGTTTTTTCTGCATTGAAAGGGGTCAGGCTGATCATTCTGCATTGAAAGGGGTCACGCTGGTCATTCTGCATTGAAAGGGGGCACGCTGGTCTCTCTGCATTGAAAGGGGGCACGCTGGTCTCTCTGCATTGAAAGGGGGCATGATGATCTCTCTGCATTAAAGGGGGGCACGGCATGCTGGTCATTCTGCATTGAAAGGGGGCACGCTGGTCATTCTGCATTGAAAGGGGGCACACTGGTCATTCTGCATTGAAAGGGGGCACGCTGGTCATTCTGCATTGAAAGGGGGCACGCTGGCCATTCTGCATTGAAAGGGGGCACGCTGGTCTCTCTGCATTGAAGGGGGGCACAGCATGCTGGTCTCTCTGCATTGAAGGGGGCACACTCTACCTTGATTACTGAAGGTCCCTTTCACACTTTTGTGACCTCAAAGTCACGCAATTTTTAACAGCGTTTTTTGCCGCAAAGCAATGCCTATTAAATTTTTCTGTTTGCGCCCCCCAAAAGGGGGCATTTGGGTTGAATGGAGCTGGGGTGGGCATATGGGGTGGATGGAGCTGGGGTGGGCATATGGAGTGTTTGGAGGTTGGATGGGTGTTTGGGATAGATAGTGCTAGGGTGGGCATTTGGGGTGGATGGAGCTAGGGTGGGCATTTGAGGTGGATAGAGCTGCTGGGGGCATTTGGGGTGTATGGGGGGGGGGGTGTATGGAGCTGGGTGGGCATTTGGGGTGTATAGAGCTGGGGGGGTGGATGGTGCAGAGTCTGTCCCCTGCATTCTGTACATTACATACTCCTGTCTCCTGCATTCTCTACATTACACTCTCCTGCACTATATAAACAATACTGTACATTATATACTTCTCACCAAAGTCTTCATTGTCCCAACAGTTGCTGGTTGCTATGCAGTCTCTGACTATTTTAATGAAGTTCTTCTTTAAGGTAGGCTGAGCAATCAAAGCATATTTTATGAGTACTAGGAAGTCTGGGTTTTGTTTACCCTATCCCTTAAGCCCCTCCCACTGCTAAGCAATTGGCCACACCCACAATTTGCCGCGGCGCGCAGGTTTTGTTTCTCTTTCAGTGTCCCTCATTGCAAAGTTCAAAAGTTGGGAGGTATATTCTACTCACTCTGGTGGCAACACCCTCATCCTTGTATTCTCTCACCTATGCACTCCATGCAACCTCTCCAACAATCCTCTCCCTCTTTCTAAATACCACTAGGGATGGGAGAACAGTTTTGACCGAGCATAACTTCAGCCTGAAATGGCCCCTTCAGGTGTTTGCCAAAACACCCAAATTTTCTGTGCGCTCTGCGTTTCTTCTATTTATCTTACTATATACATCCCGCCGAGTGCACAGTCAATAGGTTGTTAAGAAGCGAGGCCGGGAAACCAGCCACGGCTTCCTTAACAACAAATGAGTCCTCAGCTGTCAGCGGGCTCTCCCGCAGACAGCTGAATGTGAAAAAAAGGGGTGTTGGCAAAGAAAATAAAAAATGGGGAAAAAAACAGCGTGGAGTCCCCACCATCTACACCAGGCCCCATCCATACCAGGCCCAAAAAAGGCTGCATGCTTGGATAAGGGTCTGGTATAGATTTTGAGGGGAAACCCCAGGCCAATTTTTTTTGTAAATGGCGTATCTTTCCCCCCAAAATCCATACCGGACTCTTATCTCAGCACGCAGCCTGACAGGCCAGGACAGGGGTGAGTACAAACGAGTGCCCCCCCAAACCACACCTGGCCACATGCCCTCAACATGGGGGGTGCTTTGGGTTAGGGGGGTCTTCAGGGGGCTAATTGGTAAATCTGGAAGCCCCCTTGAAAAAAGGGGCCCCCAGATCCTGGCCCCCATTTACCAAAAAAAGTGTTAAAAATAAAGACATGAGGCAGTTTTTGACAGTTCCTTTATTAAAAAAAATAAAATAAAAAAACAATGTCCCCTGATGTAGATCCATCGTCAATCACAACGACAGATGCACCGCAGACCCAAAAAAAACCTCCGCCCACGAAGAGGGCTGACTGTCGAATGCCTGCTCCGCTGGGTGACGGTTTTTAAATAGGTAATGGACAGAGCCATCTGGTGATGTCACCTGGTGGCCCTGCCCCTTATGATGTCACCGATCCAGCATGCACCAGTCAGTTACATCACAAGGGGGGCGGGCCACCAGATGATGTCACCAGGTGACACTGCTTCTTACCTTTTTAAGAACTGTTAGACTGTCATTCCCTGAGGGTGGAGTGTTTTCTTTTTTGGGGTCCAGAGGTGCAGTGGGCTTCATAACTGACGACGGATCTACATTGGAGGACATTGTTTTTTTTATTTTCCTATAGAAGGAATTGTGAAAAATGGGCTCATAGCCTCATTTATTCTTACAATGTACCCCAAACTCATTCACACAGGGGGGCGGTATCTGGGGGCCCCCTTGTTAAAGGGGGCTTCATGATTCTGATAAGCCCCCTGCCTGCAGGCCCCCGTAACCACAGGCCAAGGTTTTGGGGAAGAGGCCCTTGTCCCCATCAACATCCCCCATGTTGAGGGTATGTAGCCTGGTATGATTCAGGTGGGGGCACTCGCTCGTCCCCCCCCTTTCCTGGCATGCCAGGCTGCATGCGCGGATGAGGGTCAGTCAGAGGCGTCACAAGGGGGGGGGCGGGCCGCACCAGGGTGTCCATCAAGGGAGGGTGACACCCAGTGTAAGGTAAAAAGGCTGCCAGTAAAAAAAAACAGCCTGTCTCAGCCTGTGACGCTTGGAGTTCCGGAGCCTGCCGAGACGAGTCTCCAATGATCTTTCTGAGTCAGTGTTCTGATGCTACTTGCACCCTCCCCCTTCTCCAGCGCGCCTTATTTGATCTAAACAAGAAGAGATGCCGGGAGGGGGGGAGAAGTGCAGTCTGCAGTGGAGGACAGACTTGTTTAGCCTAGCAGTAAGGTAAGCTGGCTGCTGGCTAAACTCGGCAAAATGTCATGTCGGTTGCTTGTTGTCTTAGTGGGCAGGAGGAGGAGGGAGGGGGAGAGAATGTGCTCTCTCTAGCAGGCTCCTGTCTGTTTTTTTTTTTTTTGTGTGAGATCTACTCTGCTGCTGAAGGGTGGATATTTTCTACATTCTACCCCCAATGTCTAATACACCTCCCTAGAATCCCTATCCCTTACCTGCTCATCAGTCCAGTTCAGGCACAGACTCCTCTCCTGCATTACCACCTCGTGTCTGTAGCACTACAAATCCAAGCATGCCAGGAGAGGGGAGGCAGCAGCAGACAGATCAGGCTGATTTTCAGATTAAATGTGTATAGTGTGTATGTACTGTATGATCATTATTTATTTATTGTGCTTGGTGGTCTTAAGGTGTTTACTATTCATATACCTATCAGAGTAAGTAGAGAGCACATTTGCAGTGGAAGTGCTCTGGAGTATTTTTATTAGTGTATAATGGAAATCCAGAGTGGTGGAGTGATGGGGGAGGGAGATGGACAGAGAGATGGAAAGAGTGAGGAGTGAGTAAGGGATGGAGGAATAGATTGGGTGACAGAAAGGCAGATAGATGAAGGGATGGAGCAAGGCATAGATGGATGGTAAGACACCGAGAAATGGAACAATGGAGCAAAGGATATAGGGATGGGGTGATGGAGGGATGGAGTTATGGAAAGAGAGTGAGAGACAGACAGAATAATAGAAAGATAAAAGTGATGGCGGGTAGAAAAGGGGGAGGGATATATAGGGCACAAGGATTTTTGGATGGACAGTATGATGGAGAGATGGAGCAAGGGGCAGACAAATGAAGCAAGGGACGGATGGAGCAAGAGATAAAACAATGGAGTTATGGAAAAATGAAAATAATGGAGGGTGAAGTGGTGGGAGGGATGGTTGGATGGACAGTTTAATGAAGGGATGGAGACAGGGGGTGATGGAGTGATGGAAACAGGGGGGGGGGGGTGGAGTCAGAAGATGATGGAGGGATGGAAACAGGAGGTGATGGGGGATGGAGTGATGGAGACAGGAGGTGATGGAGTGATGGAGACAGACAGGCGGTCCTTAGAATTGGGGACATAATATTTGGGTGATTTCCCCCCACTTTCTGTGATGGCTATGGAACAGAAATTAAGGGGAAATCTCTCCAGTTTGACATAGGTGACAAAATCTGATGGGTTATAATCTAATCTGGCTTACTATATCAAAAATAACATAAGAAATATGTTATTTTACCTTAATGTCTATCTTAAACCACATTGCTAATTGCATATTGTACTTGTTTGTAGCTTATGCACTGAAATTTGCAATTAAACCTGTCATTTTGTAACTTTTGGAAAATGCCAGTAAAAACTTGGCTGTGCCAGTAAATTTTGAGTGTCGTGTCAGTGAATTTCAGTCTGGTAGGTTGGCAACACTGGTGACACCACTGTGCCTGAGGCGGGAGCCGAAGCTGCCAGTCTGTGGCCCCACCACTCGCTGCCTCTAGGTCTCGCGGCCGCCGAAATTGCAGTGTGTTATAATCTATTCAGACCAGCAGCCTCCTCCAGCAGTGTTTGTCACGAACAGATGGTGGGTGTGTTACCTGACCCCACCTCCTCGGCTTGGCTTCTCCTGTGTACTGTACATTGCTGGGGTCCTGGGAGCAGGCAAACAAGACGAGCGGCAAAGGTCTGGAGTGGCCATCAGTGCCATAAAAAAAACATTATTAAAAGGGGTTGGGGTGACACCATGAGTTACCGCACCGGGTGACACCAACCCTAGTGACGCCACTGCTGCTACTTCCAAACTTCTCAGTCTAACCTCCTCATTTGACCTGAAGAAATGGATACACAATGGATAGAGGCTTCTACTCACTCTAGTGACAGCACCCTCAGCCTTGTATTCTCCCACCTATGTGTTCCATGCATCCTCTCCAACAATCCTCTCCCTCCCTCTAAACACCACTAGGGATGGGCGAGTGGTTTGGGCCGAGGAGAACTTCACCAATCACCCGAATTTTCTGTGCGCTCGGTGTTTTCATTTTTTTTACTATTTACATCCTGCCGAGCGCACAGTCAATAGGTTGTTAAGAAGGGAGACCGGGAAGCCGGTCGCTGCGTCCTTAACAACGAATGAGTCATGAGCTGTCAGTGGGCTTCCCCACTGATAGCAGAATGTAAAAAAAAAAGAATTGCCGGCAAGAAAAAAATCGGGAAAAAAATAGGCGTGGGGTCCCCCAAAATCCATACCAGGCCCTTTGGGGCTGACATGAATTTTTTAGGGGAAATTCATGCCAAAATTTAAAAAAACAAATGGCATGAAGTCCCCAAAAATCTATAACTGACCCTCATCCGAGCATGCAGCCTGGCAGGCCAGGAAAGGGGGGGACGAGCGAGTGCCCCCACCTGAATCATACCAGGCTACATACCCTCAACATGGGGGATGTGCCCCAAAGCACCTTGTCCTATGTTGATAGGGACAAGGGCCTCTTCCCCAAAACCTTGGCCTTTGGTTGCGGGGGCCTGCAGGCAGGGGGCTTATCAGAATCATGAAGCCTCCTTTAACAAGGGGGCCCCTAGATCCCGCCCCCTGTGTGAATGAGTTTGGGGTACATTGTGAGAATAAATGAGGCTATGAGCCCGTTTTTCACAATTCCTTCTATAGAAAAATAAAAAAAACAATGTCCTCCAATGTAGATCCGTCGTCAGTCATGATACCCACTGCACGTCTGGACCCCAAAAAAGAAAACACTCCACCCTCAACGAATTACCGTCTAACAGTTCTTAAAAAGGTAAGGAGCAGGGCCACCTGGTGACATCATCTGGTGGCCCGCCCCATTTGTGATGTAAATGACTGGTGCATGCTGGATCGGTGACATCATAAGGGGCAGGGCCACCAGGTGACATCACCAGGTGGCTCTGTCTATTACCTATTTAAAAACTGTCACCCAGTGCAGCAGGCATTCGACAGTCAGTCCTCTTCGTGGGCGGAGGTTTTTTTTAATAAAGGAACTGTCAAAAACTGCCTCATGTCTTTATTTTTAACACTTTTTGGTAAATGAGGGCCAGGATCTGGGGGCCCCCTTTTTCAAGGGGGCTTCCAGATTCCGATTAGCCCCTGAAGACCCCCTTAACCCAATGCACCCCCCCATGTTGAGGGCATGTGGCCAGGTGTGGTTTGGGGGGGGGGGGGCACTCACTTGTCCTCACCCCTGTCCTGGCCTGCCAGGCTGCGTGCTGAGATAAGGGTCCGGTATGGATTTTGGGGGGAAAGATACGCCATTTAAAAAAAAAAAATGGCCTGGGGTTTCCCCTCAAAATCTATACCAGACCCTTATCCAAGCATGCAGCCTTTTTTGGGCCTGGTATGGATGGGGTCTGGTGTAGACGGTGGGGACCCCACGCCGTTTTTTTTCCCCATTTTTTATTTTCTTTGCCAACAATTTTTTTTTACATTCAGCTGTCTGCGGGAGAGCCCGCTGACAGCTGAGGACTCATTTGTTGTTAAGGACGCCGTGGCCGGTTTCCCGGCCTCGCTTCTTAACAACCTATTGACTGTGCACTCTGTGGGATGTAAATAGTAAAATAAATAGAAGAAACGCAGAGCACACAGAAAATTTGGGTGTTTTGGCAAACACCTGAAGGGTCCATTTCGGGCTGAAGTTATGCTCGGTCCAAACCGTTCGCCCATCCCTAGTGGTTTTTAGAGAGAGGGAGAGGATTGTTGGAGAGGTTGCATGGAGTGCATAGGTGAGAGAATACAAGGATGAGGGTGTTGCCACCAGAGTGAGTAGAAGCCTCTATCCATTATGTAATCATTGTTTCAGGCCAAATGAGGAGGATGGACTAAAATATTTAGAAGTAACAGAAGTGTTTGTAGTAACTGGGATGTTGAAGTCACCGAGAATGATTGAGGGGATTTCAAAGGGCCTGGTATGGACCGAGGGGGGACCCCCACATTGTTTTTTTTTTAAATTATTTCTATTGCAATGGCCGGGAAAATCAATTTAAATGTAATTTTTTTCTTTATAAATGTCAGTTTTGCTGCAGCAGGTTCTATACACAGTACAGATACACCACTTTACAGGCAGACTAAGGGGACTCCCCAGGCTCTATATTTAAAGGAATGTTTCATTGTAAGCATTAATTAAAATCACTGCTCCTTTAAAACAATATTTTGTAAAAAAATAAATAAATAATTAAAAAAAATAATAATTGCATTGATAGTATCAAACATGAAAAAAAAAAAAAAGAAAGAAAGACATGCACACAGAAATTTCTGGTGTTGGGTGAACACCCAAACAGACGATGTTCAAGCCAAACTTATGACCATCCCAAACCATTTGCCCATCCCTATTACCTGGTTATCTCTCGCCTCGACCACTGCAACTCCCTCCTCATTGTCTTACCTTTACATAGGCTATCCCCCCTTCAGTCCCTCATGAATTTTGCTGCCAGACGACTCCACCTTACAAACCACTTAGTATCTGCTACCCCTCTCTGCCAATCCCTTCATTGGCTGCCACTCACCCAACAAATTTAAATAAAAAATACTAACAGTAACTTACAAAGTCATTCACAACTCGGCCCCCAGCTACACCACTAACCTGGTCTCAATATTCCAACCAAATCATCCTCTTCGATCCTCCCAATATTTTCTGCTTTCTAGGTCCCTTGTCACCACCTCCCACCTCCAGGACTTCTCCCAAGCCTCTCCTACCCTATGGAACTCCCTACCCCAATCTGTCTCACTATTTCCTACTCTATCCACCTTTAGATGTTCCCTGAAAACTCATCTCTTCAGAGAAGCCTATTCTGCCCCCACCTAACAACTGTACTTTTATTTTCTCCAACAGCCCATCCCCCACAGTTATTACCTTTTGTATCACTTGACCTTCCCTCCTAGATTGTAAGCTCTAAAGAGCAGGACCCTCTGATTCCTCCTGTATTGATTTTTATTGTAATTGTACTGTTTGCCCTAACATTGTAGAGCCTGCGCAAACTGTTGGCACTTTATAAATCCTGTATAATAATAATAATATATGACTGCCTAGTCCAGCCTCTCTCAGCCAGGGTTCCTCCAAAGGTTCCTAGGGGCTCCTTGTCACTTCCTTGGGCTGTATATGGAAGTGTCACCTACCAGCCGTTTCTGAATACTGAAGTCTGTCATCATTGCACGACACACACAATTTTTTTTCCGTTCAATATATTTTTTTATTCTAATTTTAATTTTAACAAGAGTGCAAAAAAAATATAAAAATGAATAAAATGGTAAAGGAAGAAATCCAATTGGTCAGGAAAATGACTTGTCTGGAATGTGGAGGCGGAGTCAGTAATAATTTGTGTACAATACACAACGTGTTACATTATTATAAGAAAGTATTGTAGAAAAGATCACACCATAGAAAATGGGGGAAAGGAGAAAATAAACCCAGATATGAAGGTGACATTTGTGTACGAGGAACACCTTACCAATTACCACCATTTTATTCTCCAGGGCCTCTGCTTTCAGAAAATATATGTTTGGGGGTTTTATCTCATCTTCAGGCCCAAAATCTGCATTTTACCATGGGTGCAAAAAGAATTAAAACACAGCTCTGGTATTTATGTCCTTCAATGTGTACTGTACTCATAAATACATGGGTGTGATCTCAGGGATTTGTATGACCCCCCCCCCCCCCCCCCAACATAGGAAACTAAGGGGTCTATGCAAGCAATATGTTGGGTGAATGTGACAAGCATGTGTCCAGCCGTGACAAATTCTGGCCGTATTCTAATAAACACAGTGACTTCCTATAATCGTCAGCTCCAACTAATGGCCATAATGAGGTATTAGCTCCTAAATACCTCAATCAGGAAAAATAGTTCAATACCGCATTATGGCCACTAGATGGACCCAATGATCATAGGAAATCACTGAATGAAATAAAATAAGACCAACATTTGTCATGGATGAATGAATGCTTGTCATATTTGTTCATCTATTTTATAAAAACTAAACATGTAAGTGAAGTGGTAACTATTGAGCCAATCACTTCATCAAACCACACATAATATCTCCCTTCAAAGGGAAAACAGAAATTATTTACAGAAAATCAAACAGTATAAATATTTTTCAACCAATAACCTCCACCCAGACAAGATATGTAGAAATATAAAGACAAGCGGTGTTACCTCTCGTGCCGCACTCCGCCAAGCCACCCAAACCCACACAGGAGCAAAGGAAAGAAGTTCTCACCTAGTTTATCTCCGAGTTCTCCTTCCCTCCTGTTGGGGGATGGGAGAAGGATGGACTGAAGACAGAGAGACACGCTTCGGGGTCACCACTGGTAAGTAGAGCCTTGAAATGAAGGACATCAACTTCAGAATTTCTATCTTGTCTGTGTAAAGTTTACTGATAAAGATATATGGGATCTCACAGCTTCTAGCTCTGTAACCCGCTATATCATTATCAGTAACTGTCACACAGACAAGCAAGACATTCTTCATCCATGTCTCTGGTCATCTCTCATCTCCTTATCAACTGTTTATTACATGATGAAGATCAGCCATGGAGTATATCTGAGGTGTATATCAGGGTGTGCTTCTTCTCCATATGTCCAGCAACATTCATATAGAAGACATTTCCTGCACTCAAGGCACTAACACCTCGAGGGTTGTGTAGGACCCCTGATGTACAGGAAGACAGGACTTCAGTGAGGAACAATTCCCTCAATCAGGACAGGAAAGTAGCTTCTCCCCTGTGTGAGATTTCTGATGTTTGTAAAGATTGGACTTCACTGAAAAACATTTCCCACACTCAGGACAGGAATACGGCTTCTCCCCCGTGTGAGATCTCTGATGTGTGTGAAGAATAGACTTCCGTGAAAAACATTTCCCACACTCAGAACAGGAAAATGGTTTCTCCCCCGTGTGAGATCTCTGATGTATGTAAAGATGGGACTTCACTGAAAAACATTTCCCACACTCAGGACAGGAAAACGGCTTCTCCCCCGTGTGAGATCTCTGATGTGTGTGAAGAATAGACTTTCGTGAAAAACATTTCCCACACTCAGGACAGGAAAACGGCTTCTCCCCTGTGTGAGATCTCTGATGTGTGTAAAGATGGTACTTCACTGAAAAACATTTCCCACACTCAGGACAGGAAAACGGCTTCTCCCCTATGTGAGATTTCTGATGTCTGGAAAGATCGGACTTCCCTGAAAAACATTTCCCACACTCAGGACAGGAAAACGGCTTCTCCCCCATGTGAGATCTCTGATGTGTGTGAAGAATAGACTTCTGTGAAAAACATTTCCCACACTCAGCACAGGAAAACGGCTTCTCCCCCGTGTGAGATCTCTGATGTGTGTAAAGATGGGACTTCACTGAAAAACATTTTCCACACTCAGGACAGGAATACGGCTTCTCCCCCGTGTGAGATCTCTGATGTTTGTGAAGAATACACTTCTGTGAAAAACATTTCCCACACTCAGGACAGGAAAACGGCTTCTCCCCCGTGTGAGTTCTCTGATGTGTGTAAAGATGGGACTTCAATGAAAAACATTTCCCACACTCAGGACAGAAATATGGCTTCTCCCCCGTGTGAGATCTCTGATGTCTGGAAAGTTGGGACTTGTAGGAAAAACATTTCCCACACTCAGGACAGGAAAGCCTTTTAACTGTTGGAAGGACGGCACTGTCCCTCACAGTCTGAGATTCCTCAGGATAAGAGGAATACGATGGTCCCGCACCGTCCCTCACAGTCTCAAGTTCCTCTGGATAAGAGGAATACGATGGTCCCGCACCGTCCCTCACAGTCTGAGGTTCCTCAGGATAGGAGGAATACGATGGTCTGGCACTGTCCCTCACAGTCTGAGGTTCCTCAGAATAAGAGGAACCTGATGGTCCGGCACCATCCCTCGCAGTCTGAGGTTCCTCAGGATAAGAGGAATACGATGGTCCATCCACACTTTGTGGTGCCGGATGGACATTTGAGGTAGCCGGGTTTTCTCCTGGACTATACTGTGTGATGTCCTCATCTTCTACTTTACAGTCTGGAGACAAAGCGAGACAATCCTCTGAGGTTTTCCTCATCTCCCGTCCATGTACTAAAATAGAAATACAAAGATTATTACTAGACATCAGCAGATTGGTTCCCCTAAACCAGGACTCCGCCCACATCAGGCAGCTTTGTCTCTGAGGATCTTACAATTCCCCCCTCAAGGTAACTAGTAAATGGTAGAGGGTGACTAGGTGTCCCAGGAGCCACAAATCAAGTCAAGACCTGCTGTATGATAGTAAATGGCAGTCTTAGTCTGGGCCTACACCAGGCCACGCCTTGATGTGCGGGACACCTACTGACTATCTACCGATATATAAAATGTCCAGCTGGTAGAAAATGGGTGTAAAACAAGAGAATCCATATTATGTGTATATATAGCAGTGGGTAGAGGGAAGAGAGCAGAAGTCAGGAGTATGTAATGTACAACATAGAGTATATAGTGCAGGGATCAGGTGTATGTAATGTACAACATAGAGTATATAGTGCAGGGGTCAGGTGTATGTAATATACAACATAGAATATATAGTGCAGGGGGTCAGGAGTATGTAATGTACAACATAGAGTATATAGTGTAACGGTATCGTACCCTGAGTATCCTAAAAGCTGTCGCAAGCAACCATCTTGTCCCCACGGGCCTCCATGTTGTCAGTAATACAGTCTAACCAGCAGATGTGTACTCAGAGATACTGTATTTCCCTTCCCCCCTCTCTCTCTCTCCCTCAAACTAATTAGCCCTCCCCTACCTTAATCACTTAGCTTAGGAATGCTGGGCTTCCTGCAAGCTGACACTTCAAACAACCCTTATCTTTGCAGCAGACAGCCACCCTAGCCGATATATGTCTCTTCCTGGCCAGAGATATGTCGTAATCTGAGCAAAGCCATATGGCTAATGGTTCGTATAACAGATCAGTCAAGAGCTCTGTTATTTGGACACAGTTACACACAAAATCATAACTTTACACACAACCAAGATATGTCTCTAGATAGTATATATTTGAATGCCAAATAAAATACTGATCGAATTAAGATCAAACATGATCACATTCGCTCCTAGGGAAGACAAGCTAGTGGTCAGATGCCTTACGGGTCAGAGGTTATTACGAGATAACCTGTGTTTGGTGTCCATAGATGTGAAATTCTATGCCGTACACTACAATATCAGTTTCAAGAATGTAACCATTACATATTCGAGATATGAGTTCTGTTAGTAATCTGTCTAAGCAGGAGGTGTCTTGGCATTTTGCTAAGCTTCCGGGGCCGCCCATGGCCCCAGTGTTTATTGGTCAAGTACTTCTGGTGACACCCCCCTGGGGGTCAGAGAAAAGGGAGAAGCTGATAGAGCTGTTAGTTCTCAATTTTAACATCAAGCAGTAACATCGCTCAAGGGATGAACCGATCACACAGGTTCAGCCTCTGAAACTCTGAGACACTGAGGACTTTTGAATGCAAGTATTTCATTTCTAATTCTTTCTCTGATTTTTCTACATTGCTGTATTGTGTCTCTATTTCTTTGTAACCCATTTTTCTGTAAATATTTTTATTTGCACCAATTTTAACCGTTCTTATAATTAAACCTTATTTTGAAAGTGTTAATTTTGTCTCTAAGCTCTTAAACGCAAACTGACCCCAAACAACCTGTCTCCTGAAGAGCGCTACTGTTTAGGATAAATCCTCTGGACATTCCTGTCTGCGGTGACAGCGCGTGCTACGGATGATTATTCTAAAGTCCTAATTGGTATTTCTTTTTTAAAACATTTTATTGAAGTTCAACACTTTACAACAAAGAATAAAACGTGACCAAGGTCAAAAGCAAATAGGACAGAAATATTACAAAGTAGTACAAGCGGTCATAATACACAGGCCCGCAAGTGGGTCGAGAAACTTCAGGGATAGCGGTGTCAGGTATAGGTGGGAATGGTAGTGGACTGGATGATACCATTTTCACTAAATCGTGGAAACATGGGGGGGGGGAGGGAAGAAGAGGGGGGATATAAGGAGGGGGGGATATAAGGAGGGGGGAGGGAAGGATGTAGCTAGATAAAGACATATTTAACAATCGAGATCATTGATGGAAGGCCGATGGCCATACTGAAATGACTAGGAGAGTAAGCGAGTGACTCGCACCATGAGGCACCGTCTCAGCTGTCCCTTGCATAGTACTATACAGCATGTCATATTAAAGTACCAATACAACTAAGTAACCCCTGCTTAGAAGCTGTCAAAGGGTGATGACGCTCGGCTCTCAGTAAGGTTACGTATAACAAGGAGAGGAGTGTCATCAGCCTACATAAAAAGAGTCTAAAAACATCAAGTGTGGTGGCATTCAGGGGCCAGGTCAGGTTAGTGGAGAGAAGCTTTCCCCTGAAGGGGGGGGAAAGCAGACCATTTTCTAAAGGAAAAGGGGAATTGCTATTGGAGGAGGTCTGGTGCATGCCCACCAGTTCTCGGTCTCTGAGAAGAGATAAGTCATTATGCAGTTCATGGAGGGTGGGGGGGTTGATGTCCATCCAATGTTTGAGAATCGACCTTCGTGCCACCATGAGACAGGATATTATCCACGGTTTATAGTCGAGCAAAGTCTTCCAAGAATGTCTAGGTAATGGCAGGGATTGTAGTGAGAAGTCGCCAAATAGTAAAAGATAAATGTCTTTCGGTAGTGACAGCCCTGTGTATCCAGTCACATATCTCAGTACCTTGTCCCAGTAGGAAGATATGTGCATGCATAACCAGAATTTATGGAGCAAGGAAGGGAAGCATGATTGGCATAGCGTACAATAATGGTGGGATGTATCCGAGGACCATCTGATATGAGGAAAGTATGCCCGGTGCATGATCTTGAATTGTTGCTCCCTCCAGAATTCATTCGTAATGCACTGACGGGTGGTCAGGTAGCCTGATAAGATGCGAAGGTGAGCAGTATCAGAGTGAAGCAGAGCATTCCATGGCTTTGCTACCTGGTTGGCCAACCCCTGGTAGATTTCTGCGTGTAGAGGTTTGTATAGATGTGATATTTTGTGCTTGCCCTGTTGTATCCAAGTGTCCAGGAGGGAGGTTTGAAAGTGGTTGAGAGGAGTGCGGCAGAGAGAGTCTATAAAGCTTACACACTGGCGAAAATATAGGTAGTGACCAGGCGGAAGATGAAATCTAGCCGAGAAAGCTGCGAAGGATAAAGGATTACCAGTTTGCATGTCATATAATTGTGCAAATTTAGTGATCCCTTGCTTTGACCATTCCTCATAAGTGGAGCACTGCTGGGCCTGAGTGAACATGGGATGTTTACGGATAGCCAAGTGCCTGGAGAGATGCTGGGGCAACTTTAAGCGTTTCCGCAGCTCCCTCCATGCCATCACAGTGTCCATGAGCAGGAGATTGTGTCTCAGGGATTGAGGAAAGTCTGAAGACCCACAGTGCAGCAGTGCTGTCAGATCATAAGGAGCAGCCAACTGCGACTCTAGGGAATAGTTAGTGTATCTGGATTCACGGCTCAACCAGTCCATACACGTCCTGACCAGACAGACCACATTATAGATGGGCGTATTCGGGAGATCCACCCCCCTTCACGTTTAGACAGGTGTAGCTTAAGCAATGAAATTCTAGCTCGCCTCCCCTTCCAAATGAAAGAGGAGACAGCCTTATGTAACCGAGTGACATCAGCGTGTTTCAGGAGAAGCGGTAGAGTTTGTAGGGAGTAAAGTAATTTGGGGAAAGTGGCCATTTTATATAGGTGACATCTGCCCATGAATGACAGAGAGAGATCCGCCCATGTTCTTAGTTCAGCAATCATCTTGTCAGTAAAATTTAGTCTGTACAAAGAGGATGGGAAGCGCCCTATTTTAATGCCTAAGTATGTAATGTGGCTGGTATTGACGTGAAGGGTGGAAGATGATGCCCAATGCGGAGTGTGTGAAGTGTTGAGCGGGAGAACCTCGCTTTTGGTGAAGTTAATGCGTAAGCCCGAACACAATCTGTATTCCACAAAAATTTGCTGTATGATAGGCAGGTCGTGCTCGGGGTCCGCCGTAAATATCAGTACATCATCTGCGAACATTGCTGTGCGCAATTCCTCTTGACCCACCTCGATGCCCCGGAGCTCAGGGTGTCCCAGCAAGTATCTCGACAAACGTTCCAGGGCCAGGTTGAACAGCAGGGGCGATAGCGGGCAACCCTGTCTGGTGCACTTGTACAGTTTGAACGGCCATGAGATGTGTCCTGCCACCACCACCTGAGCCTCGGGGGAGGCATACATGGTCCTAATCATGTGGAGAAAGGGGCCAGAGAAACCAAAGTGGGTCAACACCTTGTCCAACCATTGTATGTTGACATTGTCAAAGGCCTTTTCGGCGTCGAGGGTGATGTTAGCTGCCTGGTTATCAGATTTTCCTTTCGTGATTTCAAGTGCCGTGAGCACTTTTCTAATGTTGGATGTGGCCGAGCGACCTTTAGTGAAACCTGATTGGGCCGGGTGGATAAGTGTGGGTAATAAGGCTGCCAACCTATCTGCTATAATTTTAGAGCGTAGTTTTGAGTCTATGTTCAGCAACGAGATGGGTCTATACGATCCGGGGTCTTTGGGATCCTTACCCTTTTTATAGATCAGCTTAATATGTGCCTGATTGCCGATGGGTAAATATTGATGTCCTGACATGATATGTTGGAAGACTGACTGCAGCGTGGGAGCGATCTGGTCTAACGTCAATTTGTAAAACTCCGGGGTGTAGCCATCAGGCCCAGGAGATTTCCCGGGTGTTAGACCCTGAATAGATTTCCGCACCTCTGCCAAAGAGATGGGGGCATTAAGGACAGCCAATTGGTCAGCGGATACTAAAGGAAGGTCCACCGAAGACAACCAGCACGATGCCACCGCATCGTCGCAGGGTTCGTGGCCATATAAGGAGGTATAAAAGTCTGAAGACTCCGTTAATACCTGAGGGCGTCTCCACAAACCTGCCATCAGTAGCCCTAAGGGAGGTAACATGTGTGGGCACAAAAGGGCCACGGCACAACAAGGCTAACAATTTCCCGGGCTTATTTCCAAAAGAGTGGTACTTCCAATCCTGGTGAGATTTATATAAACGCTCCCTGGTCTTGGCCCATGTGTCAAAATTTTATTTCGCCTTACGCCAGGTATCCCTAAGAGCGGATGAGTTGGTGCGATATAGTGGGGCCTGGGTGTCCCTCAAGGAAGTACTAGCCGCCAGATAGGCTGTGGCGATACGCTTCTTGTATGCAGACGCATACGATATAATGCGTCCCCTGAGAACTGCCTTGCCAGTTTCCCAGAGGAGAACAGGGGAGACGGAGGGGGTGGCATTATTGGCAATGAATTTGGACCACACGTCTCGTATGAGTGTGGCTACCCCGGGGTCCTTGGCTAGGTAGGAGGGGAATCCCCAGTGTTTAAAGGAGGGTGCACGTGTGTATATGGAAATAGCTATAGAGATGGGGGCGTGGTCTGAAATGGCAATGTCGTGTATTTTAGGTGAACTAGTATATGGGAGTAACTTGTCATTTGCCAATGTATAATCTATCCGAGTGTATGGTGGGGGTGGGAATAAAAAGTAAATTCCCTACCAGTCGGGTTAGACAGACGCCAGACTTCGGTCAGGTGTAGGCTGTCAGCCATGTTGGGTAGTAGGGGGGGGGGAGTAGTAGTGGCGAGAAGTGGAGGGAGTGCTGGAAGCCTGCGACCTGTCTTCAGAGGGGGCCATCAGTTGGTTAAAATATATATGCTATAAGCAACTGCAGATGTAGGAAGGGTGCCAAATCATGCGAGAGCGATTGGAAGAAGGTCGCAGAGGGAGTGGTAGGAGCGTACACTCCAGCCACAACTCACTCCTGTTGTGAGTTTGTGAAATGTAGGATGGCAATCCTGCCCTCCTTGTCGAAATGGGTGGATTGGACCGTGGCTGGGTAGTTTTTATGAACGAGAATCAGTACCCCTGATTTGCCTTTGACTGCCGGTGATCCATACACCTGCCCCACCCAAAATTTTTGCATCCTATGAAAATCCTTCTCTTCCAAATGTGTTTCCTGCAATATGGCGATGTCCGCCCTCAGGCGCCATAGGTGTCGAAGGACGGCCATTCGTTTATGAGGAGACCTAAGGCCCTTTTTCCATGAGATTACAGTCATGGGGGATCATATGGATAGGATTGAGCCGTGAAGTAGTGCAGAGCAGCAAGGGTAGTGAGACGGTGCCATGAGTGGCATGATAAACAGAGCAAGTAACCTGCAGAGCATAATGATAATTGTACTGAACCTAGCTTACAGTCAGGTGGGAGTGGGCAAAGAAACCACCCAACAGGGGTCAAGGGAGAGAGGGAAAGGGTAAAAAAACAGTACTGAGACGTCTCTTTTTTCCTCATGTAAAGAGACATGCGGACGGACAGCGTTACCGGGATCTCTACGATCGACGTCCAGTCTAGACGGTAAATACAAGATCATGGCCGACAGTATGTGGTGGATGGATGCGCCGATCACAGAAGCCTGGGGCAAGACCAGGGCTCAGATACCCGTAAAGCTGTGCGAACCAAAAATAAAACAGCAATGACCCAAAAGTGATATAACATAATACATCACATTAGCAGTGCAAACCAACAAAAGTGTGCTACAGAGTGGTTATACGACCTCAGGTGGATCATCCGTGGTGGCAAAGTCCGCATAACCGGGTGCGTCAGAAAACGGTGAGTGGCATCCGGATTGAACAAGATAACGGTGTAAACTGACAAACGATCGGTAGGTTAACTGAACGCATGATTCGACAAAGAATCGTCACCGTGGCAGGGTCTCCTCACGGAGAGAAGAAATAGCCCACACCGAAGGAAGATGAGGGACGTTCAGCGATTTCTGTGGCGGGATGATGATCCATTGGTGCGTTGCTTCTTTACCGGATCTCTCCTCTGGCTTTGTTGCTTTCTCGCCCCCTGGGGGCGCTGGGGAGAAGGTGTCGCAGGCGTGTCCACCTGGATGTTAAGTGGCGGTCGAGAAAATGCGTGGCTTCCTCAGGAGAAAGATTTTTGTTCCCCTGTTAAGTCGATTAAGCGCAAAGTAGCAGGATATGCCAGGGTGAATTTAATGGCTTTGCGGTACAGAGCTTGGCACAGCGGTTGAAAAGCCTTTCTACGCTGCTTCTTGAGCTCTTGCGAGTAGTCTGCAAAGACCAACAACTTGTGGCCATTTAACTTGGAACGTTTTAGAGTTCCGAAACGACTTGAGGATATTTTGCCGATCCATGTAATTCAAGTATCGTACTATAACAGGACAAGGTGTTTTCCTGTCATTTGAAGGGGCCCCCAGCCGGTGGGCTCTTTCGGCAATGCACGTGGCATGAATCCCCAGGGCCAAAGGGAGGCGGGTGGTAACTATATCCATTAGAGTGTCAGCCCCATAGGTTTCAGGGAGGCCTATGATCCGGGGGGTTGTTCCTCCTGGATCGATTCTCTAAATCGTCCAGCTTATCCAGCAGGTAATGTTGGGTCTGTCTGGCCTGTTGATCCATGAAGAAAGAGCCTTGAAGCTCATCCTCCACATCCGAGAGCCTGTGCTCCAGTTCCTGCAGCCTGCGGGAGTGATCTCCCAGTTCCTTCTGCAGCTGGGCCATCCCCAGGGCTATCACTTTGTCGCCTGCGGCAGTAATGGTTGGTGAGTCGGTGACAGCAAGCTAGCCACTGCTTGGGCCAGGGAGGCTATCTGGGTGTCTGGCAGAGGTGATGTGGACTGACCTTGCCGGGCCGCAGGAGTGAGGGGGACGGCATCCGCCATATCCGCTTCTGTGGAGGCCAGAGTTGAAGCCGCGGGCATGATTTGCGGCGGAGCGGAGGAGCCGCCCGGGCGAAGGTAGCGATCCATCCTGTCGTGTCCCCAGGTAGTAAGTAATAGTGCTAGAGGTCGGATGGCATGCCCGGACCGTGGAAGAAGGTCTTTTATGCAGATAAGAGCTGGAGCCGATGTCTTGCACAGCCGCTCACATGGGCGCCGGAACCGGAAGGTATAATTGGTATTTCTAAAATTACGAGCGCCCTCTGGGCTCATCATAACGTAGAGGTGGTGGCAGAGAAAGGGTTAATTGTTTAATTAGCCCTGTGACAATCGCTCTCAGTCTGCTGGCATCTAGATTTTGGTCCCGCAAGCTGGAAGAATCTTCGTGCCGGGCGCAGCTGAAAGTGGCATTGTTACACAAGTGATGGCAGGGTGTGAGATTGCCTGGTTCTTGGTCACGAGTTGGATGAGAAGGCCAGGGGTCTGATACCCGCCACCGTCACATATAGGGCATGGGGTCAGGAGTATGTAATGTACAACATAGAGTATATAGTGCAGGGATCAGGTGTATAATGTACAACATAGAGTATATAGTGCAGGGGTCAGGAGTATGTAATGTGTAATATGAATGTAGAATCCCTCTGACATCCAAACGGCAGGATGACTCCTCCAAAAGCCAGGGAAGGGCTAGCATTTATTTTTTTTCAAATTCTTTATTTTAATTTTGCGTATAAAACATAAACAATGTGAAAAGTGCATAAGAACATTGGTAAACAAAAAGGATATGACAAAGTAACCGACAAGATTACCAGCAAGTGCAAGAGACATAGTCTCAATATCAAGTTAAACCAGGAAAACATTGTAAATGCAAGCTTATCACATTTTAAAAAAGTACGACCGCAAACCCTTACTGACACACCTGATCAATCGTCAGATCAAATATCGTTGGTCCTACCCATTCAAGCTATCTTTTACTTTTAAGGGCGAATCCTACTCCTTTGCAACGTTCCAGGAAGGAGAAGATGTTCTGCTGGGCCTGGGCATCATATCCAGAGACGCCCCCCCAGCCAGGTCCCCTCCGGGATCCCAGGGGGAGGCATCTAGACCATTGTCGCCCTTGTGGTCGCAGCCTTCCAGGAGGGGTGCCACCAAATCTCACACCCCGCCATGAACTGCGCTTTGTCTGCACTATGGGCGTTGTCCCTACGCCTTTTTTCTTTTTTGGAGAGCCCCTAACCCAACCCACCCAGTGATCTGAGACTGGTCGGCTGACATGATGGACTGTGGCCCGCTCTTTGCCGTGGACCTCTGGGTCCCGGCCTCTGTTGATTTTGTCTATACAAGCGGACATGGACGGTAACAGGATGGTAATTGGGGTGGGGGGGGAAGCTCGGTCGCTCCTGACCACCGTTGTGGTATCCGGCGACTGACCTCATCTTTGAGCTCCAGCTCTTATCCGCTTACTGATAGTACTCAGCGATTGTTGGTTGATTTTGCTTATTTGTCTTGGGGGGACGAATACCGTCTACCCCCGTTCATTGCACTAGCCTTTTTTGAAAGAAAAAGAAGGGAATTTTTTTTTTTTCTCATACATGTGTGTAGCCTCCCCGTGGCCGGACTTCCACCTGCTCCTCTCTTCCTCCTTGAGTGGCTGGCCGGAGGGGAAGGACCATCTGGGGTCCTCTGGGCTTTGTGTTGGGCCTGATTCGGGCCCTGGGGAGAAGGTTCCAAATTGTTTTTGAGATTGTTTTTGAGATTGTCTTGTGTATCAATATAACTGGGCAGAAATTTCTTATTTTTTTTTGTTGTTGCTGCCAACAAACTTTTTATATTCTTATTTCCTTTTTCAGCCTGGATTGAAGCCTTTTGTGGGTTGGTCCCGCATGGCACTTAATGAGTCCTTGCCCCGTCTCCGGGTGGTGGGCAACCTCGCACTATCCTACGGGGTGCTGGACCCCACAACCAGTACAAACTGTGTATTACAAGTTTTTTGAGAGCGGATCCGCTGCCTTCCCCTCCCCTCACCCCCCGCGGGTGGTGGGGGGGAGGGCCGGGGATCGTTTCTTTTTCTCTTTTAATGTTTTTCTTTTCTTCTTGTTCCCTAACCTTTCCCTTCTCTCCCCCTCTCTACTAGCGGTGTGTCTGCGTCTTGGTCCAGTCCCCACCTGCCTTGTCACCAGTATGTCTCTGGAGCCGAGTATACCCGGGGAAACGCTTCATCTGAATACCAGGCAAGTACGACCTACCGAGCCACGATGACACGTCCATCCACGAGTAACTTCAAAATCCTCACACACAATGTTCAGGGCCTTAACGCTCCTGTTAAGCGGACAAAAGCCTTTAGTCACTACCACAGGCAGGGTATAGATGTTGTTCTCTTACAAGAGACCCACTTCACTCGCACATCCGCACCTAAACACCTTAGCGCCAAATATCCCACCTGTTACATGTCCAATAGCACTGACAAGAAACAGGGGGTGGCGATTTGCATAGCTAAGAAAGTACCATTTACACCTAAGACGTTAATTTGAGATAAGGAGGGGCCCTACGTTATGGTCCACGGTACAATCAATGAACATGAAGTGACTTTTGTCTCCTATTATGCCCCTCGCATCGGGCCATGTGGTGTTCGGGGGTGACAGCAATGTCCCCTTGGATCAAGTCATGGACAAATCTAACTCTCTGCATACGTCCCTAAAACATGCCCCACGGCAGGGCGTCCGGCTGGCCTGTTTGCTGCACTCTGCAGGTCTGGTGGATATGTGGAGAAACGAACACCCGACGATGCACGACTTTACACACTACTCCCACGCACATAAAACTTATGCCCGCATCGATCACCTTTTCGCCATGTCGGCTATCCTCCCTTTTGTACTAAAAGCCCAGATAATCCCTACCCCGTGGTTGGACCACTCTCCAGTGGTGATAACGGTCTCTGACCTGTGGACCAAACCTAAACCGTCCTCCTGGAGGCTTAATGCCTCCCTGCTCAACGACCCTTCAGTTTTCCAGGAAGTGGACTGTTTGCGCCAATTTTTTGCGGAGAACCCTGTCACGGACACCTCCCCCACGATAGTCTGGGCGGCGCACAAAGCGACGATCAGGGGTAAACTTATCCAAATAGCTGCTCGAAAAAAGCGAGAACGAGACGGGGAAATATCGCAACAGGAAGGGGTCTTACGTGACCTCTTGAGAGAACAGAAAAGGGCTCCAGAGATAGATATTAGACATAGGATTGATGCGGCCCGAGTAGCCCTCAATTTTAGCCTGACCACTAGGAGAAGTCTCTCCGCTGGACAGGTAACCGCTACTACACTTTGGGAGACAAACCCCATACGCTGCTGGCCGTAAGTTAGCTCCAAGGCCTTTTTCCCCCGGCACTTCCTAAACTGAGACTTCGGTCTGGTCTTCGGACACAGAACCCTCAATTAGTGGTAAACTAATTTTACCATTTTTACTCCAAACTCTATTCACAGCCGCCACCCCTCCGCCAACCCCTTTTTGATGACTTTTTCCGGGATACCCCTCTACCTCGGCTATCCTCCCCCCATGCGGACCTCATGGACAGGGAATTTTCGGACTTGGAGGTACTGGCCGCTATTAAAACCATCAACCCTGCCAAAGCACCTGGCCCTGATGGGTTCTCCGGACACTATTACAGAAAATTTAGTGAAACCCTAGCCCCTCATCTTTGTTCCTATTTCAATTCCATTAGGAAGGGCGAAGCTATCCCCAAGTATGAAAACAATGTGTTCATACATGTCATTCCTAAGCCGGGCAAAGATCATGGAGATTGCCTTAACTATAGACCGATATCATTCATTAATGTAGATCTTGGCGGACTACATTCACCCAGATCAAGCGGGTTTTGTTCCCGGTAGGCAGGCCCCAGACCAAACTAGGCGCGCACTCAACATCATATCGGCCCTTCAATCTAACTGGGATGGTATGGGGGATAGGAAAGGCATGCTATTATCGCTAGATTTACATAAGGCATTCGATTCCCTATCATGGGAATACCTAATGCGGACTCTGGAACATTTTGGCTTTGGGCGCCACTTTCTCACCCTTATTTGAACGCTGTATGACAACCCTGTAGCGAGGCTGTCTATTAAGGGCTATGGTTCTGACTTCCTAACGATACGCAGGGGCACGCGTCAGGGATGACCCTTGTCACCTCTCCTCTTTATTTTGGCCTTGGAACCGTTAGCCTTTAAGATTCGCCTTAACCCGAATATTCAGGGTATACCGTGCGGGGGCATGGAACATAAATCTGCCCTCTTCGCGGATGATATCTTAATGTTCATCTCGAATCCATTAACATCTCTCCCTAATTTGCTCAAGGTCCTGACGGAGTTTGCATCCCTCTCTGGCCTGCGGGTCAACCCCTCCAAGTCCCAGGCTTTAAATTTGACATTAGAGGCGACAACACAGTCGGCTCTCAAGGCTAATTTCACCTTCACATGGCAGGAACGGTCACTACCATATCTGGGGATACACCTCACATTAGAGCTGCACGATTCTGGCCAAAATGAGAATCACGATTTTTTAGCTTGGAATAAAGATCACGATTCTCTCACGATTCTCTGTGTAACAAAAAAAATTGGGATAACTTTACTGTTACGTTTTTTTTTTTTTTATTCATTAAAGTTTATTAATTGCGTTTGAAAGACTGCTGCGCAAATACAGTGTGACATAAAATATTACAACAATCGCCATTTTATTCTGTAGGGTCTCTGCTAAAAAAATATATAAAATGTTTGGGGGTTCTAAGTACTTTTCTTGCAAAAAAAACTGATTTTAACTTGCAAGCAACAAGTGTCAGAGAAAGGTCTAGTCTTTAAGAGGTTAAACTTCCTTTCTCCCTGGCAGAGGGAAGGAAAAGATACAATGTAATCAATGTAATCATTTTGTTTATAGTTACTGGGAGACTTTAATGCTGATAGGCGTTTGTGGGAGGAAAGATACAATGTAATCATTTTGTTTATAGTTACTGGGAGTTTTCCACAGCTGTTTTCTCTGCTCCCTCAGCTATGCAAAGAATCGAGAATATGTCAGGTTTAGATCATCAGGGGGGGTGAATCGAGATCGCGATTTTCATACGATTAATCGTGCAGCTCTACCTCACATCATCCATTGCCACTTTATACACGCACAATTACCCACCCATATACAAACAACTTCGGGAAGACCTCGCTCGCTGGTCGGTTAACCCTCCATCGTGGTTCGGTAGGTTGAATTCAGTCAAAATTAATATCTTGCCTAGACTATTATATTTGTTTCGCACTTTACCTGTGATGCTGCACATGTCGGACCTCAGGGAATTTCAGGGGACACTTACCCGCTTTGTGTGGGGGGACAAGAGGCCCAGAGTAAACACACGTACTCTCTTCACCCCGAAGCTTAGAGGTGGGCTGGGGGTCCCTGATTTGGTGAAATACTATCAAGCGGCTCAACTCGCTCATTTAATCCGCTTCCACTCCCAAAATCCCCACCCCATTTGGATGCGACTGGAATCGGCCCACTTACCATTTCCGATACATCACGCACTATGGTTAAGGGCCAAGGACAGACCGGGGGTGCTCTGCCCCACTCTGTCCTTCTCCCTAGGCATATGGGATAGACTTTCGAAAAGACACAGTTTTAAATCCCCCCACGCGCCTCTGGCACCTCTGTTGGGCAACCCCTTGTTTCCCCCGGGCCTGTGTCCCACGACATTCGAGTGGTGGACAAACAAAGGCCTCCTTCGGCTGGTCACCGTGGATTGCTTACTAGGAACCAGCTGCAGGAAAAATATTCCCTCCCGGGCAGTGAATGTTACCGCTATACCCAAATTTCCCATTATGTAGCCTCCCTAAAAAACAAGAGTGACATCACTACCTCCACGCAAATGGAGTTTCTATGTCGCATGGTGGACAAGCAAAAGAGTTACATATCCTCGACCTATAACATGTTACACGATGACGACACTATACTTCCGTACATGCTGCTCTGGGAGGAGGATCTGAATGATAATTTAGACCGCGCTCAATGGAATACCCTAGCACAATCTAACTCCAAATCCATCCTTAACACCTCTTTGATAGAGGCTAACTATAAGGTGTTCCTCCGCTGGTACATGGTCCCGGTCAGGTTGGCGGCGGCAGTTCGTACTGCGTCCCCCGACTGCTTCCGGGGATGCGGACAGGCGGGTACTGTATTCCACACTTGGTGGACTTGCCCGAAAGCAAGACGTTTCTGGATCCGCACGTATAATTTAATTTACTCATTGACGCAGGTCAATCTAGTTAAATCCCCCCAACAAGCCTTGTTGGGAGGGCAGATCGAGGGGGAGTCTAAACCCACTAAGCGCCTTATAGCTTTTATATTTACAGCGGCTAAAATTGCGATAGCCCGCTCCTGGCGCTCGCCTGTTATACCGCTAGAGCTGCTCAAAGCCAAACTGACATGGATCATGATAAATGAACGGATGGTGGCGCTACTTAACGATAAAATGCACCAATTTGATAAGACATGGGACCCTTGGCTCAGATATTTGGCAGGCCCCCATTGAGGGGGGAGTGCTGTTGACCCCCACAGGAGTTGGGGGAGGCGAGGTAACCTAATGAGGGTGGATGGACCTGGGCGCAGACCCCCCCCTTCCTTTTCTACCCACGGCTACTAATTTCTCCTTCTACCTTCTTCATTGCTATTGCATGGGCCCTCGTGGAACACTTGACTCCCTTCTCTCTTCCCCTTCTTTCATCTTTTGCTCCCCTTCTCTTTGCTCGCTCCTACCCTTTTCTATTTTTGTTTTGTTCTTTTTTTTTCTCTCTGCTTTATCGTTCTTACTCAATACAGTGCACAGCCGGAGAGCCAGTGCCCCCCCTCAGTTTGGGGAGGGGGGCCAAGGCCGGGGGTCGGGGACCACCTCCCTCCTGAGGCGCAGCATGTTCCCTTGACTTGGGCTGCCATTCCTAGTTTTATTCTGTTTCTGTTGCATTTCTTACACCGGCTATATCTGTGTCAGTTGTGCCTTGATTTACATTTTGAGGATGTAATGCTATCTTTGTGACATGTGACCAAGCCTTATAGGCATACATTGCACTGTTGTACACTTTGTTTACTTTTTGCAAAACTTTAATAAAAATATTGGAAACTAAAAAAGTACGACCGAAAGCAGGGTGGTCCGCTAAGCAACCAAGTATAATACAAGTAAGGTTGGCCCAGTATACAGGAATGTAAAGCAAAGCTAGAACCACATACATGACCAAAGGTCAGTCGGTCAGAGGAATAACATAACATAGATATCAGGGAGAGGGATCGAAGAATCCATGACTGGGAAAAGGAGGGAAGGGAAGGGGCATAGTAAACAGGGAGTGTAGACATAGAGGGAGCGCAAAGTGTGGGAGTGGTAAGGAAGCCAATAAGGGAGAAGAGACGGAGTGAAATAGTGGGGGGGGGGTGTAGAGGACGGAAAGGTGGACAGGGGAGTTTCTCCTGCACGGGTGACCCCAAGGCAAAGCAGGACTTTGGGGGTCCGTGAAACTCCGATTGAGTTCCCGCTCCCACTTGAGGACACCCGGCAGGACGAAGTCCTCTGGAGGTTGAGATAGAAGCGAATACAATTGAGAAATTGCATGGGTCATGTGTCCCTGTGACATCAAGAGATGCTCAAAAGGTAACAAGTCTCTCGTAAAGAACGACGTTTGACCCAATTCCTGAAAGAAATAAAGTAACTGCAGGGCCTGCCACCTGGACAGGCGAAACACATCGTCCGGCGAAGTGAGCAGGGATAGTGAGGGCCATGCCATCCTGAGCCAGCTCACTAAACCTGTCTCTCCCGCAACCCGGAGTGAAGCGTGGATTCCCCAAAATCTGGAAAAGTGGGCCCCGAGCGTCTGCGAGTCTCTTTTCTGTCGTGATCGAGGAGCATACCCTAATCGTTGGCCCGATCATGGGGTGTTGCCAGACCCCCGCAGGTAAATCTCGAGGCAGCAAAGGCGCTCTGGGCAAAACAACGGGAAATAACGAGGTCTCCAAAGTAACCCATTGCTTTAGGTTGGCGTGACGGGCCCAGTCGATCCATCTCGTCAGCATAACCGACTGGTAATAGCGTTTGACGTCGGGCAGGGCAACACCACCATGCCGCTTGGGCAGCACCAGCAAGCGCCGAGCAAGGCGTGGCCTCCGCCCAGCCCACACAAAGGTAGTGAAAACGGAGTCGACCTTCCGAAAAAAGTCCACCGGAATGGAGATCGGGAGTGCTTGCATCAAATATAACAATTTGGGGAGTATCGACATTTTGAGGATGTTGCACCTCCCGAACCATGAATGAAGTCCGGTGGCCCACCTCTCGAGCAGTGCGCGAATAGACACCAAGAGTGGGGGGGAAGTTCAGGCGGAACAGATCCGCCGGGTTAGGGGAGATCCAAGTGCCCAAATACCTGAGTCCACCCGTTGCCCATCAAAAAGGGAAGTCACGGGACAGGGTATTCCGCATCGTCTGCGTTAAGGCAACCCCCATGACTTCAGATTTTGACAAAATTTATTTTCAGGTTGGAAACAGCGCCAAAGAGCTCAAATTCCTTCAGGAGGCACAGTAGTGAAATCAGGGGTTGAGTCAGGGAGAAAAGAGGGTCATCCGCGTACGCGGAGACCTTATGCATGGCCCTCCCCACCGAGAGGCCTGACACGTCTGAATTCATCCGGACTTTAGCCAAAAAGGGCTCCAAGGAGAGTGAAAATAGTAACGGCGACAGGGGACATCCCTGGCGCGTACCATTGTAGATGCGAATCGGTTCCGAGAGAACCCCATTCACCTTAGCGCTGGGGTTGGTATACACCCCCTTGATCCAAGCTAGCATCCGGTCGCCCAGGCCAAAGCGGCGGAGGGGCGCAAACATATATGGCCAGTTGACCCGGTCTAACGCCTTTTCCGCGTCCGTACTCAGAAAGACAGTGGGGACACGGGAACGACGGGCCTGGTGAACAAGGTTTACAGCCTTGATCGTGTTGTCCCTAGCTTCACGCGTTGGGACAAACCCCACTTGGTCCAAGTGAACCAGGGCGGGTAAGTGGGATTGTAAGCGAAGAGCCAAGAGTTTAGTAAAGAACTTAAGGTCCGCATTAAGCAGCGAAATCGGCCGGTAACTCCCGCAGGCCGAGGGGTCCTTCCCCTCTTTGGGTATCAGAGAGATATGTGCACTCAAGGCTTCCTCACGAAAAGAAACTGAATCACCTACCGCATTAAAAAGCAGCAGCAAAGGGGGGCCAGGATATCTCGCAACTGTTGGTAGTAGGCCACCGTGAACCCATCTGGGCCGGGAGCCTTCCCTCTCTTAGCAGAGGCGATGACCTTAGATAACTCCTCCAAGGTAAAGGTGGAGTCCATTTCCCCCCGGTCCGGGGAGGCGACGCGTGGCAAATCGACCAAGTCCAAATAGGAAGACACCGCCGCCTGGTGGGAGGGCCGTTGGGGTAGACCATACAGGCGGGAGTAGAAAGTACCAAAGCTGCGAGAAATATCCTTTGGGAGATGAACCTTAGAGCCGCCCGAATCCAGCAACCAGGGGACGTAGGACGCCGTCTGTTGGTCCCGGAGAGAAAGCGCTAACAGTCGCCCGCATTTGTCCCCGGATTCGTACGTGAACTATTTGCACTTCTGCAGTGCCGCCTTGGCCTTATAGCGCTCTCGGAGTCGGGCCAGCTCCCCCCCCCCCCCCCCCGTCCCAGGTCCCGCTTGTGGTGGCTCTCAATGGAGTGCACCTCAGCCAGGAGGCTCTCCAGCTGGGCCTCCCGAGCTTTCTTCAGTCTCGCTCCATGTTTCATGAAGACCCCCCTAACCACCGCTTTGTGCTCTTCCCATATTACAGCCGGATCACTATCCTGGGCGGTATTGAGATGGAAAAAGGTCTGAAGCTGTTGGGTGACATCGACTAGAACCTCTGGGTCCTGTAAAAGACTCTCGTTCAGCCTCCAGTGCCATTCCGACTCCCGAGAAGTGCCGCTGGGGCATGTCCGACCATGTGATGGTACCATGTGATGGTACCTATCGTCACATCAACCACGTTGTGCAGGAGGCGGTGAGGAAGCAAGAATAGATCAATACGCGAGTAAGCCTGATGGGGGACCGAGAAGTATGTATAATCGCGTTCTCCCAGGTGTAGGAGATGCCACGCATCAACGAGCTGAAGATCATGGAGCAGGGAATGGACCTGTCTACGGCGACCATGGGACACCGACGAGTTACCCGTGGAGGTGTCCAGTTCGGGCTCGAGCGTAAAATAAAAATCGCCGCCCATTAGAAGTTTACCCTCCGAAAAGTCCAACAGAGCCGTCAGAGACTTCGTTAGGAACGTCTCCTGTCCAACATTGGGGGCATATAAAGTAGCGAGCGTGACCTTAACCTCCCCAAGGCGACCCTTAAGAAATAGGAATCTGCCTCCCGGATCTGTTCTATGGTCCAGGAGGGTCCACGGAAGTCGGCTCGAGATCAGAATAGACACCCCCTTGGATTTGGATTCCGAGTTGGCGGCGTGGTACGCGCACGGGTAAAACCTATTCTGGAGCAGGGGCAAACTGCCATCCCTAAAGTGGGTCTCTTGGATGAAGGCGACATCCGAATGGAGGCGTCGCAACTCCCCCAGTAAAACACGCCTCTTCTTGGGCACATTAAGCCCCCGGGCATTTAGGGAGGTCACCCGTACGGGATCCATTAGGGGCAGATGGTGGAGAGCAACACAGGACAGGGGGGATGTGACAGAGAGATGGGAGTAGGGTGGAAGAGGAGGGGGTAGGGTACAAGAAACAAGAGGAAAAAGGAAGATGCAGGGATGGGAGGGGGAAGGCTGTAAAAGACCCAAGCCTGTCCGGGGTCAGGAAAATAAAACAGTAGGGGAAAAAAGGGGTAAAGGGGGAGAACTCTAGTAAAACAGGAAAAAAGACACCCCAAGGTCCCTACCACAAGGGTGGAAGGACCAATGGATGGGGCGTAGGCCTAGTGGGGGACAAGAGTCTGAAGGTGGAGTTCGACTCAAAATACGAAAGCTCCACGGTCAGAGCCCACCCCGTCCATCACAGCAAAAATAGGGGAAACAATAAACAGCCATAAATGAATCAAATCAACATGAGAATTAATAAACATTATGAGCACCAAGAACCCAGGCGCCCCCATTCACCCACCGCGCGAGGACGGATGAGCAGAGGAGGGCGCCCACGGTAGCACCAGGAACCCCATCCCGTACATCCCACCCCCCCCCCCCGAGCCCCACCAGATGAGTAAACATGTACACAAGCAGTACCCACCTCGGTCTCCATAGTGGAGGTATGCCCCCCCGTCCCCCTCGCCCACACGGGGCGCAGACACTCTACCGGGCCCCCAGTCATCACGTACATCTAACAGAGCGAACCCCTCACTTGCCCCATGACTTCCCCCCGGGGAACCCATCCCACCAGCAGTAGAAAAGGATCAGTAGAACCCCCCTCTTCCCCCCCACCCCTGCCCCAACAGGGCAAGTATACCATCAACTAGTAAATGCATGTAGTGGCCAGAGCACTCCCGGAGGCCGGGGAAGCCCCATTGGAGAAAATAAACACAACATAAAAAGTCAAACAGAAGAGAACGGGACCATGGAACCAGGGGTCCAGTCAGTGGGGGGAGATGGGAGGGCGGACAGTAAGGCCTCCAAGCAGCGGGCCTAAGCGTCATCTCTAGCCAGAGGATCGGAAACTCCGGACACCCGCTGGGGGGGGGGGGGGGCAGGGCCCAGGATGCCCGTGGAGAGAGGAGCTCAACCGCAGGCCAACAGGACATTTCAGGGGTCCAGAGCAATGCAGCAGGTATAGTCCATTTCCAAAAGGCAAACGGGGGGGGGGGGGATCATCCCCGGAGGCCCGGCTCCCAGTCCACAACCGGCCAGTCCTTCAAACGAACAGGCCTGGGAGTCCCTGGAACAAAAGGGGGCGAGGGGGTGGCAGCATAATAGACCAAAGGCTCCATCGGACCATCAAAGGGCAGGGGCACTGGCATTAACTTGTAAAGGGAAGAAGAAACAGTACTCATCTGCAGGTCAGGCTCAGAAGGCGGTGTACGGGATCATCAATCTTCTCGTGCTGATGGAGCCGGAGCAGGCTGCGTGCGCCGGCCTCGTCTCGCGTGCGGGGAGGAAGGCCCCCACCATCACCGGAGTGAGATGCAGAGCGACGGCTCGGGGCCGGAAGGTGCCGCAACCAGTTGGGGACCTCCATCGGCTCCATCCCCAGGAAAACGAAGAGATCCGGTAGGTCATCCGGGTGGTGAACCGTGAAAGAGGTGGGGCCCTTGCGGACCGTGAGGGAGATGGGGAATCCCCACCGATACGTGCACCCCAGCTGGCGGATGCGTTCTAGAAGGGGCCGCATCAGGGTTCTTCTCTGGAGTGTAGCCCGCGACAGGTCCAGAAGGATCTTCACTGTGGCACCGTCAAAGTCTACTTCTCCGGCCTCCCAGGCTTGCCTGAGGATAAGTTCTTTGTGTAAATAACGGTGCAGCCGGCAAATGACATTGCGCGGCCGTGAAGCATCAGAGGAGCGGGGGCCCAGGGCTCTATGCACCCGGTCGAATTCCAGCGAGGCAGGCGGGACGTTCGGAGCCAGCTGCTGGCAGATCGCCTGGACAGTGGAAGGAAGGGACTCTGGCAACCCCCGAAGCCGCAAGTTGTTCCGGCGGCTGCGATCTTCCATCTCCTCCAGGCAGAGCTGTATCTCCCCCACATGCACTGACTGCGCAGCGTGGGCAGCCTCCAGCCGAGAAGCCCGCGCCTCAAGTGAGGTGACAGATTGTTCGCCCGCAGACACCCAATCCTGCAATCCATGTACCTCGGTGCGAACAGCTTGGAAGTCCCTGGCATGGGCCTCCTCCAAACGTAAGGCCAGCGCCTCAAAGTCCCTCGGGCCTGGATCAATGCCCGTAGTTCTCCCGCGTCCCCGGACATACCAGCAGCGGAGGCAGAAGGAGCTGAGGAGATCGAGGAGGACGGAGACTGCGAGCCCATATCAAAGAGGAGCGGGGCCGTCGGGGAGACCGGAGCAGTTGCCGCTGCCATCGGTGCAGAGGGGGCCCCACGTGGCTGCGAGCGGCTGATGCGGGCCAACGAGGAGCGGGTCCCGGGGAAGTATCGGTGCAGTTCGGCACCCAGAGAAGTACGGAGTGGTTTCCTGGGTCCTCGCCTGCGCCCGGTGCTCATGCGGAGGTAAGTATTGGCGGTAAAACAGCTATGGACGGGGTGAGATGTCCGGAGCTCTCACAAGAAGCGTCTTCACGCCGCCATGTTCAGGATACACCCTCCCAAGGGCTAGCATTTCACCCCACGGATGAATCCATGGCATAAATACCGGGACCAAGAAAGGATATTGGGTGCCAGTCACTTTTGTCTTTTTAACCATTTACCGACCGACCGCCGTCATTATACGTCGGTCATTTAAAGCTAAATACCGGGGTTATGGCTGCAGATAGCAGATAGCTGCCATAACCCCGGTATCTTTTTAAACAGCGGGCGGCCGGCGTTCAGATAAGGGTGGTCCCAGTGGCATATTCGCTGTGGGATCACCCTTATAGTGCGGCAGAAGAGGTGCCCCCTCTTCCTCCCGCCACGTCCCGGCCGTTTTCCCTGCTTACCGCACCCACCGGCAGCAGGGAAAACGATCCGGTCCCAGATCCTCAGAGACAGGAAGTAGAGTGAGGGCAAGATGGCCCCCTCTCGATTCTATGGTCATTGCCTCGCAACTGGTTTAAAGGGCCAATTTATTTTCAACAACGTTTCTTTTCCTATTTTAGTGTAGATGTGAGGTGTGAGGTCTTTTTGACCCCAGATCTCACAATAAAGAGGACCTGTCATGCCTATTTCTATTACAAGGGATGTTTACATTCCTTGTAATAGGAATAAAAATGATCAATATTTTTTTTAAAAAAACTGTGTAAAAATAAAAAATAATAAACAAAATAAATAGGAACAAAAAAAAAATGAAAGCGCCCTGTCCCCGTTAGCTCGCGAGCAGAAGCGAATGCATACACAAGTCCCGCCCACATATGTAAATGGTGTTCAAACCACAGATGTGAGGTATCGCCCCGAGCGTTAGAGCGAGACCAATAATTTGAGCCCAAGACCTCCTCTGTAACTCTAAATTGGTAACCTGTAGACATTTTTAAAGCGTCGCCTATGGGGATTTTTAAGTACCAAAGTTTGTCGCCATTCCACGAGCGTGCGCAATTTTGAAGCATGACATGTTGTGTATCTATTTATTCAGCATAACATTATCTTTAATATTATGGAAAAAAAATCAGGCTAACTTTACTGTTTTCTTATTTTTTAATTTAAAAAAGTGAATTTTTCCCAAAAAATGGGGTTTGGAAGACCGCTGCGCAATTACGGTGTGATAAAAAATATTGCAATGATCTTCATTTTATTCTCTAGGGTCTCTGTTAAAAATATATATAATGTTTGGGGGTTCTAAGTAGTTTTCTAGAAAAAAAAAAAAAAAACAGATTCTAGCTTGTAAACACCAAGTGTATAAAATAGGCCTGGTGGTTAAGTGTTTAAAGTGTTAATGCAGAATGATTCAGGAGGTGAGGGTTGGGGGGGATGGGGGTCTCAGAAACCATGGCAGATCATTTACAGACTCTGCAGATCAATGTCTACTCTCACAGTGTCAGAACCTATAAGCCGACTGAGCAACACTGTAAGCACTTTCCCAAATTTCAGTGCGTCCTCCAAGTGAGTCCCCAGGCCCTCCTTATAGACCGGCCTTCTTCATGGCTCCTTCCAGCAACGGGCCTCCCCTGGGTCTCCTCCTTGGCACAGTTTCTCCAGACCAGGCAGGACAGCTTCACAACCACTTCAGCACATGTTAGACCCCAAAACAGGCTAATGGACCGAACAGCAGAGCTCCATCCAGCAGCCCCTCCCTACACCCCATCCCAGGGGAAGAGAGCGAGCACATGGCCTGTCCCAAATATTTATTTCCTCCCCCAGCATGCACCAGTGACATAAACCTTCTACTGGATTGGCTGACAGAAAATATAAATATTCTTAATGTAAGACATTAAACCCAAAGAAAATATTTATTATATTGCAGCTTATCGATTCTTAGATGTGATGTTAGTTTTCCTTTTTAGGATTTCTTATATGTTCATCTGGTGATCTGGCCAGTAAATCTGTTCTATAAAAGCTCCAACTCTAAAGCAGAATGTATCAGTTACTGGGATGGGGCAGACCATTTACCACTGACAGGGGTGCTTACAATGATCAGCTTTTATTTATTCTTGTAAAACCTTTATCCCAAAGAAAAAAAACAGTTTGCTATAACTGATTATAAAGTGTGAGATGGAGTTTGGCTTCAATTCATTATTGCTTTTAAATCTGATAATACATCTAACACTCCCCCCCCCCCCCCTCCGACCAATAACGCTGCTGTCTTCAGAGTGGGGGCGCTCTAATACAGAAGGTGTGACCAGGTGAAAAAGAAAAGTAATGCAGCCACCACATCCAATGATTGGTAAGCTGCAATGAATGACATTTTTGGTTTTGGGTTAATTATCATTTTAGTTTGGTTGGTGAAATGTCATACTATGTCCAGTGGTAGCGGTGACATCTACTGGCCACAGTGAGAAATCACAACTCAGCTTAGCTTAGGGAAAAACCAGGCGAAAAACTTAACAATCAGTCTGAGCTAAGTACAGCCCAGCCAAAAACTAACATAACATAGTAGCCCCTATTTAAGACAAGCCGTAACTTCAGATCCCCGTCCCCTTTTTTCTGACTGCTCAGACAAACTGTCTAAATTCTGGACTATGGACAGATGTAAAGAGAGGAAAGCAGATAAAGGGGTACAACTTATGTAGGAGGATTTGTTTCATCTCTGTGTATCACCTGAGGCCAGTCACTTCATTGGGTATATGGAGGGTTTACACCCACTCAAAATGTTCACATGAGAGAAGTTGCAGAGGTCCCACACCGCTGCCTCCCATCTCCTGAGACTGCACTCAGTGACTTGGGTGTGAGACTATACAGACATCTCCCTCCACCCAGCACAGCCAGCAAATAACAGAGCAAGTAACCCTGGGAGAATTGTTCTGTCATATTTTGCTAGACCCCGGCATGGGGCAGAAGACCCAAAAAACATACCCCAGGTGTCTAGGTCTAGTAATGCCTATGGTCAAAATGAACATTTTGCTGCCAGCTGAACCCCAGAATCTCCATAAATCCAGTCTAGAGACATAAATTGTGTCTGCAGCACAGAGAAGGAAGATTATCCGAGAGAAATACAGGAATACAGGACGGGGAACACAGCTCAGGAAAGTGACCAGGGGATTACAGACTGATATCACCCAGTCCCTGCCCTACTCTGGACCAATCAGTGAGCAGTATGGGTGGAGGAATGTATTTAGTGTTAATGACCCACCTGTGCTGATCTCTGTAGGAGTGTCCTCCTCTATAAATGTCCCCGTTATTCCATCCTCCTCCATAGACTGCTGATCATCCCTCACATACGTCTCTTCTTCTTCTGCTTTCACCTCAAATTCTATATCGATTGGATCTCCACTCTAAATCAAGAAAATCAAAGAATATCATCTGTAAAATATAAGCTTTATTATTGTGACATCACATAAAAATCCACACATTGTCTCCATGAGTCTGTGTTTTATAATCTCTGTCTCACCAACCTTGTAACAGTGAGGGATGGTGTGACCTTCCTGTGTGGAATCCTGGGAATACAGAGGACGGGGACATCTCTCTGGTGGGTTCCTGGTATTAGGTGGCTCCATCATATCCTTGTGTCCTTCTGAAAACTCCTCCATCACTCCATACTCCTCATCCTCCTCTTTATACTCTTCTTTAACATCAATATTATCATCCCCGAGGTTTCCACTCTGAATATATAATAAAACATTTATTGTAACAAACATGCTGTGTATAAATCAGAACTACCAATCATTGACACTCATCTACCTGATGATGGTGAGGGATGGTGTGACCTTCCTGTGTGGAATCCCGGGAATACAGAGGACGGGGACATCTCTCTGGTGGGTTCCCATTACTGGATCCATCTGTAGGAAACACACACACTGACTGAATACATTGTTTCTATGTGTTTATCAGATGATGGGGGATCTAGGTGGATCCTCCGTACTGCTCTCTCCTTTACAATAAAGTCTCCTCTTACCCGGTGATGTGAGGGGCGGCTGATTCTCCATCATGACGTCCTTGTAGAGATCCTTGTGTCCTTCTAAATACTCCCACTCCTCCATGGAGAAATAGACAGTGACATCCTGACACCTTATAGGAACCTGACACACACAATGATACAGTCACCATCCAGACACATCCCTTGTCTGTTACTGGATAATGTCCCAGAATTCCCAGCACCGCTCACCTCTCCTCGATGATCTCTCTGGTGACTTCTAGAATCTTCTTTGTATTTCTCTATTCTATCCGGGAGGGAGGTGGAGGCAATGTGATGGTCATATGATCTCCAGACTTCACAGGAGGAAAACTCTAGATCTGAACACAAATAGTAAAATCAGATTAAATTCCCAGAATCCTCCTCACCTCACCATTCAGGTTTCCACTTGATTAAAGCCCCACCTCAGACTGAGGTATAATTTACCCCCACAGGACCCCCACACTACGCAGGGTAAAAGTTTGTTGCAGACATTCTGACATCATTACATATAACGCAGGACCAACAGACCCACTTTGCTAATGAGGATGCCAAGGATCCGCCCACATCCTAAGAGCATGAGAAACAAAAGCCAGATGGAGGGACATTGGGAGAGGAGCTGTGAAGTCAGTGTGATGTCATAGGACATATAGACTCTGGATGGAGGGACATTTGTAGGGGGAGATTTGAGGGGCAAACCAAATCATTGTTCCCGGGTGCCTTCCACTAAACTGAAGAGTGAACTTTGACCTTTACCATACAGAGATCTGTCAGGAATGTGTGAAAGTAATCTCTCATGTGATCAGGTGACGTGCGGAGGAACGGAGTGTAAATAGCAGACAATTATCTCCAGAGCTCCTAATGGTGGGGATGGATTTTGCTGCATGCTGGTGCTGAGTTTACACCCCCCAGGGTCACTGCAGGTGTGGAGAAAAGCTGTGTAAGAGGATATGGAGGAGAGATGAGGAGGAGATCCAGGAATCAGGATAAAGGTCAGGACAAGCAACAGATGAGCGCATCCAAGAGATGAAGCCGGGGTCACTACACAGAAAATCAATCCAAGGAAACAACAGGCAGGACGAGGAATAGCAAGAAGGAGCTCAGAGACAAATGAGAATATTGTTCAGCCAATGGGAGATTATCTCAGCATGACTTACATAATGAAGGCGATGAGAGGGAGGGGAGGTGACCATAGATACATGGAAATTCAGCTGGTTTAGCAGGGATCGGTCACATTTCCATCCACGTGTGGTCACTGCCGGATAAAAATCACTCGATCAGCGGCTGCAGCCAATAGCTTCATCACTGATCTGTGTATTCTGAGAGCGGAGGAGCGCCCCCCATTGTCAGAATACGATAGTGCAGTAGGGAGGATTCCCCCTTCAATGTGTGGATGACGGAATCGCTTCAATTTTTTCACTTATCCCGCTGGCTGAACGATAAAACTGAACCATGTATGGCCAGCTTTGAAAGCAAGATATATTATTCATCAACTGATCCCCCTGAAGGGGTTAATTTGTGTATTACCTCCTCTGCCGCCAATTCCTGCATTGTCTTCTCTCTCCGTCCTACCAAATGGAACGTCCTTCCTGAATCTGACATCACTTCCTGTCTGTATTCCATAGAGACTTCCTGTCTCGGTAGAAGAAAGATCACCACCTTGTGGAGCTCAGAGGAACTGCAGCCCTGAGAACCGTCTGGTAGTGTGAACACGGCCATGTGCGGTGTGTGTATGTACTGTATATCCTTCCCTTTTCTCTCCTCCCTGAGTTTGTATGAAGAGGCGGAGCTCCTGCTGGAACAGCGGTCGGAGGAGGAAGCCGATTCTAGGAGGGAGACTGACAGAAAGCGCAGCAGACTTGCAGGAGTGAGCGAGGAGGATCCAGTTCCTTTGCCATCGGAGGTGAGGAGAGTGTGAAGGATGTTTGTGACTCTGGTAGCTGAAAAGCTGGGAGTCATATTGCTCTGGTGAGTGGGGAAGCACTACTAAGGGGGCGCCCTCACCATCACGTGTGTAAGAGGTGGAAGAAGGCGTGGCTACACTACAGCTGGCACAGTTTGGAGCACGGAGAACTGGAGCACGGAGAACTTTCACACCTTATCAACTTTTCATTCATTTGTGGACTTTTTTGGAGCAACAGAACTTCGTTGAAGTAGATGCAAAGTGGAAGCAGTGGACTTGCAGAGAACACTATATTGAGCACAAAATATTGTATGATTACATGAATTTGCACAGGTTATTACTTAATAGAAAATATTATAAGATAATGAAGTAGGTGTAAAGTGGAAGCAGTGGATCTGCAGGGAACAGCATCTTGAGCACCAAGCCCTTTATGTTGTATATGAATTTTCACATGGATCAGCATACGTAATTTATTGATAAACACCATAAGATCAATGAAGTAGTTGTAAATCTAGACCTAGGGAACACAAGGGAGGTGGAGTGGGAATCCTTCTATCCTCACAGAGCACCTTCCAGGTTCTCCACTCTCCTCCCTCTCATCATTTGAAGCTCACTGTATACGTCTATTTTCTCCAATCTCCTCAAGAATTGTTGCGATCTATTCGCCCGCTGGACCGGTATTACCTTTCCTTGATGATTTCTCTGCCTGGCTGCCCTACTTTCTCTCTTCTGAAATCCCCACAATCATTCTCAGCGACTTCAACATCCCTGTTACTACGAACACTTCTGCTACTTCCAAACTTCTCAGTCTAACCTCCTCATTTGGCCTGAAGCAATGGATACACAATGGATAGAGGCTTCTACTCACTCTGGTGGCAACACCCTCAGTCTTGTATTCTCCCACCTATGTACTCCATGTATCCTCTCCAACAATCCTCTCCCTCCCTCTAAACACCACTAGGGATGGACGAGGAGAACTTCACCAATCACCCGAATTTTCTGTGCGCTCGGTGTTTTCATTTTTTTTACTATATGCATCCCGCCGAGCGCACAGTCAATAGGTGGTTAGGAAGCGAGACCGGGAAGCCGGCCGCTGCGTTCTTAACAACTAATGAGTTATGAGCTGTCAGTGGGCTTCCCCGCTGACAGCAGAATGTAAAAAAACAAAAATTGCCTGAATTTTAAGGGGAAATCCATGCCAAAATTTAAAAAAACAAATGGCATGAGGTCCCCCCAAAATCTATACCTCACCCTTATGCAGCCTGGCAGGCCAGGAAAGGGGGGGGATGAGTGAACGCCCCCTGAATCATACTAGGCCACATGCCCTCAACATGGGGGGTTCTTTGGGGCAGGTTGGGCTCGCCCCTTCCCCCCAAAGCACCTTGTCCTATGTTGATAGGGACAAGGGCCTCTTCCCCCACAACCTTGGCCTGTGGTTGTGCGGGTCTGCAGGCAGGGGACTTATCAGGATCATGAAGCCCCCTTTAACATGGGGGCCCCCAGACCCCGCCCCCCTATGTGAATGAGTTTGGGGTACATTGTAAGAATAAATGAGGCTATGAGCACGTTTTTCACAATTCCTTTTATAAAAAATAAAAAACATTGTCCCCCGATGTAGATTAATCGTCATTCACAACGCCCACTGCACCTCTTGACCCCCCCTCCAAAAAAAAACACTCCCCCCTCAAGGAGTGACAGTCTGACAGATCTTAAAAAGGTAAGGAGCAGGGCCACCTGGTGACATCATCTGGTGGCCCACCCCCTTGTGATGTGACTGACTGGTGCATGCTGGATCGATGACATTATAAAGGGCAGGGCCACCAGGTGGCTTCACCAGGTGGCTCTGCCCATTACCTATTTAAAAACTGTCACTCAGCAGAGCAGGCATTCCACAGTCAGCCTTTCTCGTGGGCGAATTGTTTTTTTCTTTTTTTGGGTCGACGGTGCAGCGGTCGTTGTGATTCACGATGGATCCACATCAGGGGACATTGTTTTTTTTATTTTATTTTTTTAATAAAGGAACTGTCAAAAACTGCCTCATGTCTTTATTTTTGACAATTTTTTGGTAAATGAGGGCCAGGATCTGAGGGCCCCCTTTTTCAAGGGTGCTTCCAGATTCTGATAAGCCCCCTGCAGACCTCCCCCTGCCCCAAAGCACCCCCCCATGTTGAGGGCATGTGGCCTGGTATGGTTTGGGGGGCACTCGCTTGCCCTCACCCCTGTCCTGGCCTGCTAGGCTGTGTGCTTGGGTAAGGGTCTGGTATGGATTTTGGGGGGAAGATACTCCAGTTTTAAAAAAAAAAAATTGGAGTGGGGTTTCCCCTCAAAATCTAAACCAGACCCTTATCCAAGCATGCAGCCTTTTTTTGGCCTGGTGTGGATGGGGCCTGGTATAGACGGTGGGGACCCAACGCCGTTTTTTTTCCCCCATTTTTTTTTTGCCAACAATTATTTTTTTACATTCAGCTTTCCGCGGGGAAGCCCGCTGACAGCGGAGGACTCATTTGTTGTAAAGGATGCCGTGGCCGGTTTCCCAGCCTCGCTTCTTAAAAACCTATTGACTGTGCACTCGGCAGGATGTAAATAGTAAAATAAATAGAAGAAACGCAGAGCACACAGAAAATGTGGGTGTTTGGCGAACACCTGAAGGGGCCATTTCAGGCTGAAGTTATGCTCGGTCCAAACTGCTCGCCCATCCCTAGTGGTGTTTAGAGAGCGGGAGAGGATTGTTGGAGAGGTTGCATGGAGAGAAATAGGTGAGAGAATACAAGGCTGAGGGTTTTGCCTCCAGAGTGAGTAGAAGCCTCTATCCATTGTGTATCCATTGCTTCAGGCCAAATGAGGAGGTTAGAATAAAACATTTAGAAGTAACAGAAGTGTTTGTATTAACTGGGATGTTAAAGTCACCGAGAATGATTTTGGGGATTTCAAAGGGCCAGGTATTGACCGAGGGGGGACCCCCACACTGTTATTATTTTTATTTTTTTATTTCCATTGCCGACAATAGCTGGGGAAATCAATTTAAATGTCATAATTTTTTTTTCTTTATAAATGTCAGTTTTGCTGCAGCAGGTTCTATACACAGAACAGATACACCACTTTACAGGCAGACTAAGGCTGGATACACACTATACAACTTTTGTTGTTAGATTTCCTTTAGATTTACCTTCAACTATGTAGTGTAAAGGCCTGCCTGACTGCATACAAATTGAAACTGTTTAGGTTTGACCCCATATTATATGGTTTTGGTAAATCTAAAGGAAAAAATTGAAAGAAAATTGTATAGTGCATATCCAGTTTTGGGGACCCCCCAGGCACTATATTTTAAGTAATTTTTCTTTTTAAGCATTAATTAAAATCATTGCTCCTATAAAAACAATATTTTGTAATGAAAAAAAAATTGCATTGATAGTATCAAACATGAAAAAATAATAATAATTTAAAAAAAACACACACAGAAATTTCGGCCAAACGGACGATGTTCAAGCCGAACTTATGTCCGTCCCAAACCATTTGCCCATCCCTACTCCCTGTTATCTCTCACCTCGACTACTGCAACTCTCTCCTCATTGGCTTACCTTTACATAGGCTATGCCTCCTTCAGCCCATCATGAATGCTCCTGCCAGACTCCTCCACCTTACAAACCGCTCAGCATCTGCTACCCGTCTCTGCCAATCCTTCTATTGGCTGCCACTCAACCAACAAATTAAAAATACTAACGGTAACGTACAAAGTCATCCACAACTCAGCCCCCAGCTACACCACTAACCTGGTCTCAATATTCCAACCAGGTCATCCTCTTCGATCTTCCCAATATCTTCTGCTTTCTAGTTCCCTTGTCACCTCCTCCCACTTCCAGGACTTCTCCCAAGCCTCTCCTGTCCTACTGAACTCCATACCCCAATCTGTCTGACTATCTCTTACTCTATCCACCTTTAGGTTTTCACTGAAAACTCATCTACCTATTCTGCCCCCACCTAACAACTGTACTTTTATTTTCTCCATCAGCCCATCCCCCACAGTTATTACCTTTTGGATCACTTGACCCCCCCCCCCCTCCTAGATTGTAAGCTCTAATGAGCAGGACCCTCCGATTCCTCCTGTATTGAATTTTATTGTAATTGTACTATTTGCCCTAACATTGTAGAGCCTGCGCAAACTGTTGGCGCTTTATAAATCCTGTATAATAATAATAATATATGACTGCCTAGTCCAGCCTTTCTCAGCCAGGGTTCCTCCAAAGGTTCCTAGGGGCTCCTTGTCACTTCCTTGGGCTGTATATGGAAGTGTCACCTACCAGCCCTTTCTGGATAATTAAGTCTGTCATCATTGCACCGACACACACAATTTTTTTTATTCAATATATTTTTTATTCTAACTTTAAGTTTAACAAGAGTGCAAAAAAAAAAAGAACAAAATGGTAAAGGAAGAAATCCAATTGGTCAGGAAAATCACTTGTCTGGAATGTGGAGGCGGAGTCGGTAATAATCTGTGTACAATACAATACACAGTGTGTTACATTATTATAACAAAGTATTGTAGAAAAGATCAAATCATAGAAAATGGGGGAAAGGAGAAAATAAACCCGGATATGAAGGTGACATTTGTGTACGAGGAACACCTTAACAATTACCACCATTTTATTCTCCAGGGCCTCTGCTTTCAGAAAATATATGTGTGGGGGTTTTATCTAATCTTCAGGCCCAAAATCTGCATTTTACCATGGGTGCAAGGTGCAAAAATAATGCAAACACAGCTCTGGTATTTATGTCCTTCAATGTGCACTATACTCATAAATACATGGGTGTCATCTCAGGGATTTGTATGACCCCCCCCCCCCCCGAACATAGGAAACTAAGGGGGATCTATGCAAAGAATATGTTGGATGAGTGTGACAAGCATGTGTCCAGCCGTGACGAATTCTGGCTGTATTCTAATAAACACAGTGATTTCCTGTAATCGTCAGCTCCAACTAGTGGCCATAATGAGGTATTAGTTCCAAAATACCTCAATCAGGAAAAATAGTTCAATACCGCATTATGGCCACTAGATGGACCCAATGATCATAGGAAATCACTGAATGAAATCAAATTAGAACAACATTTGTCATAGATGAATGAATGCTTGTCATATTTGTTCGGGGTGGTTTTTTAGGGATATAAAAGCTAAGATGCATATGTTGCCATCATCCCTGTAATAATTCAAAAAAGGAGTTTGGTTCCTCAAGCCAAAAAGAAAGAAAGTGGGATTTTATAGGCAAAATAATTATTATCCATTTTATTAAGAAAATTACATATAAAAGTAAAAAACAAAGAAAAAATCATCAAAACAACAACATTGGTTATATAGATAATGCATATTACACTATTAACAGTTTTGAGCCATTTTACTTATTAGATGGTGATTGATCAAAACTGTTAATAGTGTAATATGCATTATCTATATAACCAATGTTGTTGTTTTGATGATTTTTTCTTTGTTTTTTACTTTTATATGTAATTTTCTTAATAAAATGGATAATAATTATTTTGCCTATAAAATCCCACTTTCTTTCTTTTTGGCTTGAGGAACCAAACTCCTTTTTTGAATTGTCATATTTGTTCATCTATTTTATAAAAACTAAACATGTAAGTGAAGTGATAACTATTAAGCCAATCACTTCATCAAACCACACATAATATCTCCCTTCAAAGGGAAAACAGAAAATCAAACAGTATAAATATTTTCAAACCAATGACCTCCACCCAGACAAGATATGTAGAAATATAAAGACAAGCGGTGTTACCTCTCGTGCCGCACTTCGCCAAGCCACCCAAACCCACACAGGAGCTAAGGAAAGAAGTTCTCACCTAGTTTATCTCCGAGTTCTCCTTCCCTCCTGTTGGGGGATGGGAGAAGGATGGACTGAAGACAGAGAGACACGCTTCGGGGTCACCACTGGTAAGTAGAGCCTTGAAATGAAGGACATCAACTTCAGAATTTCTGTCTTGTCTGTGTAAAGTTTACTGATAAAGATATATGGGATCTCACAGCTTCTAGCTCTGTAACCCGCTATATCATTATCAGTAACCGTCACACAGACAAGCAAGACATTCTGAAGGTGATTCCTTCATTTCACGGCTCTACTTACCACTCTACACCCCAAAATTTACTCAGCCAATGAAAAGCCAACACGGTACAACACTTCATCCATGTCTCTGATCATCTCTCATCTCCTTATCAACTGTTTCTTACACTATGAAGATCAGCCATATGTGCCCATCGCACCCTCTCCCTCCACAGTTCGTTGGGAGGTGCTGGATTGCCAGATCGCCACAATTATTACTGGGCGGCAGTGATGGAACAATCTAGACACTGGTTCTCCACCACCAACATACCTGGCTGGGTAGACCTGGAAACCTCCCTGACCCCTGGGAAAAATTTACCTCTACTACTCTTAGCAGACCAGTGGACACCTCTGACACTGAAACACAGACACCCCCCCCCCCCCCCCATAACAGCATCACTTTTAGCATGGAGGAAATTCAATACCCTAATGCCTTGTGTGTTAAAGAGGGGTTACCTCTTTAACACACAAAATTGACATAGAGATATTTCTCCATCTTCTCCCTAGCCTGAACACCTGTATCCTATGCTCCTCAGGCATCTCATATGTAACCGATTTGCTATCCGATGACCGTGTCAAATCACTAGCGGAACTATCGGACAGCCATCTCCTCATGCCTCTGGCCCGCTTCTCTTGTCTTAGCATCCTGCATTTCCTTACATCACATTCCCTACCACATTTCACGGTGCATGAGGAACTGAAAGATCTCATGCTCCCACCTTCCTCCCCAAAAAAAGGTCATATCTCACGGCTGTATAACCTTCTACAACTTAACCTTACAACCAACAAATCCCCCCCATGGTGAAATGGGACTCTGACCTAGGCGGGACTTTCGATCTTGCTGACTGGAAAAATGTCTTGCGAACAGTTGTCGTGAACTCGCGTTGCTCCACACACTGGGAGCTTGCGATCAAAATAGAAAACTGCTGGTACTATGCTCCCCATCGTCTATCCAAAATGTCACCCGCACACTCGCCCAACTGCTGGAGGGGATGCAGACAGGTGGGCACCCCTTTTCACTCCCTCTGGTTGTGTCCAAAACTGAGCAAACTTTGGGATCAGGTGTTTGCACTCATTTCCACAATTACGGGGATCATAACTAAACCGGACCCTTCTCTAGCCATCCTACATCTAGATATCAACAAATTCCCCCTGTGGCACAGGACTGTGGTCTCCCATATTCTTTTAGCCACCCGCCAAATTCTCCTGCGACACTGGAAATCTGTTCATACCCCAACTTTTGCTGACTTGGTGTCCCTGGTGCACGATAACCACTCTTATGAGAGACTATTAACACTGGCTGATCTGTCTATCTCCAAATGTGAAAGAGAATGGCCAATCTGGGTAAATGTATAACTTAATGATTACTGTCTAACACATTGATGGAGGGAGAGGAATCGGAAGGGGAGACCGGGGGTTGAGGGGGGGAGGGAGGCGTGCCCTTAGGACACAGTGAGTTCCCCTTGGGGGGTGTCCTGGGTGTAAACCCCCCTCCTTATCGATCTCCGCATCTCTACTTCTTTCCCATTTCATGTGAACCCCTCCCGATTCCGCCCTGCTCCAGAGCAGGTATCTATCTCCCCACAGGCCTGTAGGATTCCTAATCTCCACACTCAATTGCGTGACACTATGTTCTAATGTTGACTGCTATTACCCTATGTTATGTATCTTGGTTTGATTTTTTTGTTTGTAACCTTGACTTTAGTACAGTTACACAACGTGTTTGCATTTTCGACTGTTTGTAATTTTGAAAATCCTAATAAAAATAATCTGTACAGGAAGACAGGACTTCAGTAAGGAACAATTCCCTCACTCAGGACAGGAATATGGCTTCTGCCCTGTGTGAGATATTTTATGTTTGGAAAGATGGGAATTCTGTGAAAAACATTTCCCTCACTCAGGACAAGAAAGTGGCTTCTCCCCCGTGTGAGCTCTCTGATGTGTGTAAAGATTGGACTTCTGTGAAAAACATTTCCCGCACTCGGGACAGGAATACGGCTTCTCACCCTTGTGGAATCTCTGATGTTTGGAAAGATTGGACTTATCTGAAAAGCATTTCCCGCACTCAGGACAGGAATACGGCTTCTCACCAGTGTGCAATCTCTGATGTATGGAAAGCTTGGACTTCACTGAAAAACATTTCCCGCACTCAGGACAGGAATACGGCTTCTCACCAGTGTGCAATCTCTGATGTGAGGAAAGAGTGGACTTCTCTGAAAAACATTTCCCACACTCAGGACAGGAATACGGCTTCTCACCAGTGTGCGATCTCTGATGTGAGGAAAGAGTGGACTTCTGTGCAAAACATTTCCCGCACTCAGGACAGGAATACGGCTTCTCACCAGTGTGCGATCTCTGATGTTTGGAAAGAGCGGACGTCTGTGCAAAACATTTCGCGCACTCAGGACAGGAATACGGCTTCTCACCAGTGTGCAATCTCTGATGCATGGTAAGAGTGGACTTCTGTGTAAAACATTTCCAGCACTCAGGACAGGAATACAGTTTCTCACCAGTGTGCAATCTCTGATGTTTGGAAAGAACGGACTTCTGTGCAAAACATTTCCCGCACTCAGGACAGGAATATGGCTTCTCACCAATGTGCCATCTCTGATGTGTGGAAAGATGGGACTGCAATGAAAAGGATTTCCCGCACTCAGGACAGGAATACGGCTTATCACCATTGTGCGATCTCTGATGTCTGGAAAAATTGGACTTGTCTGCAAAACATTTCCCGCACTCAGGACAGGAATATGGCTTCTCACCAGTGTGAGATCTTTTATGCACATTAAGTTGGCATTTTAAACGGAAACACTTCCCGCACTCAGTACAGGAGAACCTCTTATCTGTTGTAAGGACAACACCGTCCCTAGCAGTCTGAGGTTCCTCAGGATAAGAGGAATACGATGGTCTGGAACTGTCCCTAGCAGTCTGAGGTTCCTCAGGATAATAGGAATACGATGGTCCGGCACTGTCCCTCACAGTCTGAGGTTCCTCAGGATAAGAGGAATACGATGGTCTGGCACTGTCCCTCACAGTCTGAGGTTCCTCAGGATAAGAGGAATACGATGGTCTGGCATTGTCCCTCACAGTCTGAGGCAACTCAGGATAAGAGGAATACGATGGTACGGCACCGTCCCTCACAGTCTGAGGTTCCTCAGGATAAGAGGAATACGATGGTCCGGCACCGTCCCTCACAGTCTGAGGTTCCTCAGGATAAGAGGAATACAATGGTCCGGCACCGTCCCTCACAGTCTGAGGTTCCTCAGGATAAGAGGAGTACGATGGTCCGGCACCGTCCCTCACAGTCTGAGGTTCCTCAGGATAAGAGGAATACGATGGTCCATCTACACTGTGTGGTGCCGGATGGACATTTGAGGTAGCCGGGTTTTCTCCTGGACTATACTGTGTGATGTCCTCATCTTCTACTTTACAGTCTGGAGACAAAGTGAGCCAATCCTCTGAGGTTTTCCTCATCTCCCGTCCATGTACTAAAATAGAAATAAAAAGATTATTACTGGACATCAGCAGATTGGTTCCCCTAAACCAGGACTCCGCCCACATCAGGCAGCTTTGTCTCTGAGGATCTTACAATTCCCCCCTCAAGGTAACTAGTAAATGGTAGAGGGTCACTAGGTGTCCCAGGAGCCACACATCAAGTGAAGACCTGCTGTATGATAGTAAATGGCAGTCTCAGTCTGGACTTACGCCAGGCCACGGCTTGATGTGTGGGACACCTACTCACTATCTACCATTGCCTGTAACTAGTAAATGGGTCCTCTGATCTCCTACCAGTTCATTTCTTTATTCATGGACCTTAGTCAGAGAGTGAGGAAACAACGAGAACTGTCTTTTATAGGAGTGACAGTGATGAGGGGATTATAGGACGAGTGTTCCCTCCCCCTCTATCACTCATTGCCATCTTCCCAACACAAGAAGTCCCGCACTTCCTTATTTTGTCCATGATTTAGTCATGAATAACAGCGGGGCTGAGCCCCACCAGAGGTCAGAGAGTGAGGATGGGGGGAGAACAACCAAGATGAAGACTGGACTGATCCTGTAGACCACCCATCATTGGGTTACTGACTCCTCCCTCATTATCACTTTCTGTTTAAGGCTCCAAAGTTGGAGGATGTTATCACATTATTATCACCATGTAAAAGTCTGTCCTCCAATCAAATCATCAGATATAAAATGTCCAGCTGGTAGGAAATGGGTGTATCAAAAGAGAATCCATATTATGTGTATATATAGCAGTGGATAGAGGGGAGATAACAGAAATCTGCTATGTAATGTACAACATAGAGTATATAGTGCAGGGGTCAGGAGTATGTAATGTGTAATATGAATGTAGAATCCCTCTGACATTTAAAAGGCAGGATAACTCCTCCAAAAGCCAGGGGCAGGCTAGCCGTTCACCCCAGGGCTGAATCCATGGCATAAATACCGGGACCATGAAAGGTTATTGGGCGCCACTCACTTTTGTCTTTTTAAAGTGTTATTGCAGAATGGTTCAGGAGGTGAGGGTTGGGGGGAAGGGGGGATGGGGGTTTCAGATACCATGGCAGATCACTTACAGACTCTGCAGATCAATGTCTACTCTCACAGTGTCAGAACCTATAAGCCGACTAAGCAACACTGTAAGCACATTTCCAAATTTCAGTGCGTCCTCCAAGTGAGTCCCCAGGCCCTCCTTAGAGACCGGCCTTCTTCATGGATCTCTCCAGCAAGGGGCCTCCCCTGGGTCTCCTCCTTGGCACAGCTTCCTCCAGACCAGGCAGGACAACTTCACAACCACTTCAGCACATGTTAGGCCCCAAAACAGGCTAATGGACCAAACAGCAGAGCTCCATCCAGCAGCCCCTCCCTACACCTCATCCCAGGGGAAGAGAGCGAGCACATGACCTGTCCCAGATATTTATTTCCTCCCCCAGCATGCACCAGTGACATAAACTCTGGACCAATCAGTGAGCAGTATGGGTGGAGGAATGTATTTAGTGTTAATGACCCACCTGTGCTGATCTCTGTAGGAGTGTCCTCCTCTATAAATGTCCCCGTTATTCCATCCTCCTCCATAGACTGCTGATCATCCCACACATACGTCTCTTCTTCTTCTGCTTTAATCTTAAATTCTATATCGATTGGATCTCCACTCTAAACCAAGAAAATGAGAGAGAATATCATCTGTAAAATATAAGCTTTATTATTGGGACATCACATAAAAATCCACACATTGTCTCCATGAGTCTGTGTTTTATAATCTCTGTCTCACGACCTTGTAACAGTGAGGGATGGTGTGACCTTCCTGTGTGGAATCCCGGGAATACAGAGGATGGGGACATCTCTCTGGTGGGTTCCTGGTATTAGGTGGCTCCATCATATCCTTGTGTCCTTCTGAAAACTCCTCCATCACTCCATACTCCTCATCCTCCTCTTTATACTCTTCTTTAACATCAATATTATCATCCCTGAGGTTTCCACTCTGAATATATAATAAAACATTCCTTGTAACAAACATGCTGTGTATAAATCAGAACTACCAATAATTGTCACTCATCTACCTGATGATGGTGGGGGATGGTGTGACCTTCCTGTGTGGAATCCTGGGAATACAGAGGATGGGGACATCTCTCTGGTGGGTTTCTGTAGCTGGATGACTCCACCATGGTGTCCTGGTACAGATCTTTGTGTTCTTTTAGAATCTCTGACTCCTCCATCACCCCATCCTCATCATCCTCCTCTTTTATCTCTTCTTTAACCTCAACTTTAGAATCTCTCAGGTTTCCACTCTGAATATATAATAAAAATGACATCAATGGTAACAATGCAGATAATGTACAGATCCTAATGATACGATCAGTGATTGTTCCTCATCTACCTGATGATGGTGAGGGATGGTGTGACCTTCCTGTGTGGAATCCCGGGAATACAGAGGACGGGGACATCTCTCTGGTGGGTTCCCATTACTGGATCCATCTGTAGGAAACACACACACTGACTGAATACATTGTTTCTATGGGTTTATCAGATGATGGGGGATCTAGGTGGACCCTCCGTACTGCTCTCTCCTTTACAGTAAAGTCTCCTCTTACCCGGTGATGTGAGGGGCGGCTGATTCTCCATCATGACGTCCTTGTAGAGATCCTTGTGTCCTTCTAAATACTCCCACTCCTCCATGGAGAAATAGACAGTGACATCCTGACACCTTATAGGAACCTGACACACACAATGATACAGTCACCATCCAGACACATCCCTTGTCTGTTACTGGATAATGTCCCAGAATTCCCAGCACCGCTCACCTCTCCTCGATGATCTCTCTGGTGTTTTCTAGAATCTTCTTTGTATTTCTCTATTCTATCAGGGAGGGAGATGGAGGCAATGTGATGGTCATATGATCTCCAGACTTCACAGGAGGAAAACTCTAGGTCTGAACACAAATAGTAAAATCAAATGAAATTCCCAGAATCCTCCTCACCTCACCATTCAGGTTTCCATTTGATTAAAGCCCCACCTCAGACTGAGGTATAATTTACCCACACAGGACCCCCACACTACGCAGGGTAAAAGCTTGTTGCAGGCATTCTGACATCATTACATACAACGCAGGACCAACAGTCCCACTTTGCTAATGAGGATGCCAAGGGTCCGCCCACATCCTAAGAGCATGAGAAAAAAAAAAGCCAGATGGATGGACATTGGGGGGAGGAGCTGTGAGGTCAGTGTGATGTCATAGGACATATAGACTCTGGATGGAGGGACATTTAGATGGGGAGATTTGAGGGGCCCTCTATATGAGGATCCGGTGCTAACCAAATCATTGTTCCTGGGTGCCTCCCACCTCTCCTAAACTGAAGAGTAAACTTTGACCTTTACCATACAGAGATCTGTCAGGAGTGTGAAATAAGCTCTCATGTGATCAGGTGATGTGTGGAGGAATGGAGTGTAAATAGCAGACAATTTTCTCCAGAGCTCCGAATGGATGGGATGGATTTTGCTGCATGCTGGTGCCAACTTTCCACCCCCCAGGGTCACTGCAGGTGTCGAGAAAAGCTGTGTAAGAGGATATGGAGGAGAGATGAGGAGGAGATCCAGGAATCAGGATAAAGGTCAGGACAAGCAACAGACGAGCGCATCCAAGAGATGAAGCCGGGGTCACTACACAGAAAATCAATCCAAGGAAACAACAGGCAGGACGAGGAATAGCAAGAAGGAGCTCAGAGACAAATGAGAATATTGCTCAGCCAATGGGAGATTATCTCAGCATGACTTACATAATGAAGGAGATAAGGGGGAGGGGAGGTGACCATAGATACATGGAAATTCAGCTGGTTTAGCAGGGATCGGTCACATTTCCATCCATGTGTGGTCAGCTTTGGAAGCAAGATATATTAATCATCAACTGATCCCCTTGAAGGGGTTAATCTACTTATTACCTCCTCTGCCGCCAGATCCTGCAGTGTCTCCCTCTACGTTCTATGGAATGTCCTCTTTACCTGACACCACTTCCTGTCTGTATTCCATAGAGACTTCCTGTCTGTATTCCATAGAGACTTCCTGTCTGGGTAGAGGTGAGATCACCACCTTGTGGAGCTCAGAGGAACTGCAGCCCTGAGAAATGTCTGGTAGTGTGAACACGGCCTTGTGCTGTGTGTGTATATACTGTATATCCTTCCCCTTTCTCTCCTCCCTGAGTGTGTATGAAGAGGCGGAGCTCCTGCTGGAACAGCGATCGGAGGAGGAAGCCGAGTCTAGGAGGGAGACTGACAGAAAGCGCAGCAGACTTGCAGGAGTGAGCGATGAGGATCCAGTTCCTTTGCCATCGGAGGTGAGGAGAGTGTGAAGGATGCTTGTGACTCTGGTAGCTGAAAAGCTGGGAGTTCTATTGCTCTGACGAGTAGGAAAGCACTACTAAGGGGGCGCCCTCACCATCACGTGTGTAAGAGGTGGAAGAAGGCGTGGCTACACTACAGCTGGCACAGTTTGGAGCACGGAGAACTTTCACACCTTATCAACTTTTCATTAATTTGTGGAGTTTTATTGAGCAAAATAAAATAATTGAAGTGGATGCAAAGAGGAAGCAGTGGACTTGCGAGAACACAATATTGAGTACACAATATTGTATGATTACATGAATTTGCACAGATTTTTACTTTATAGAAAATATTATAAGATTAATGAAGTAGGTGCAAAGTGGAAGCAGTAGATCTGCAGGGAACAGTATCTTGAGCACAAACACTTTATGTTGTATATGAATTTGCACATGGGTCAGTTTACTTAATTTATTGATAAACACCATAAGATGAATGAAGTAGGTGTAAATCTAGACCTGGGGAACACAAGGGAGGCAGAGTGGGAATCCTCCTATCCTCACAGAGCACCTTCCAGGTTCTTCCCTCTCCTCCCTCTCATCATTTGAAGCTCACTGTATACGTCTATTTTCTCCAATCTCCTCTAGAATTGCTGTGATCTATCGGCCCGCTGGACCGGTATTACCTTTCCTTGATGACTTCTCTGCCTGGCTGCCCTACTTTCTCTCTTCTGAAATCCCCACAATCATTCTCAGCGACTTCATCATCCCTGTTACTACGAACACTTCTGCTACTTCCAAACTTCTCAGTCTAACCTCCTCATTTGGCCTGAAGAAATGGATACACAATGGATAGAGGCTTCTACTCACTCTGGTGACATCACCCTCAGCCTTGTATTCTCCCACCTATGTACTTCATGCATCCTCTCCAACAATCCTCTCCCTCCCTCTAAACACCACTAGGGATGGGCGAGCGGTTTGGACCGAGGATAACTTCACCGATCACCCGAATTTTCTGTGCGCTCAGTATTTTCATTTTTTTTACTATTTACATCCCGCCGAGCGCACAGTCAATAGGTTGTTAGGAAGCGAAACCGGGAAGCCGGCCACTGCATCCTTAACAAGGAATGAGTCATAAGCTGTCAGTGGGCTTCCCAGATGACAGCAGAATGTAGGAAAAAAAATTGCCGGCAAGAAGAAAATCGGGGAAAAAACGGCGTGTGGTCCCCCAAAATCCATACCAGGCCCTTTGGGTCTGGCATGAATTTTAAGGGGAACTCCATGCCAAAATTTAAAAAACAAATGGCATGAGGTCCCCCCAAAATCTATACCTCACCTGTATCCAAGCATGAAGCCTGGCAGGCCAGGAAAGGGGGGACGAGCGAGTGACCCCCTGAATCATACCAGGCCACATGCCCTCAACATGGGGGATGTGCCCCAAAGCACCTTGTCCCTATGTTGATGGGGACAAGGGCCTCTTCCCCAAAACCTTGGCCTGTGGTTGCGGGGGCCTGCAGGCAGGGGGCTTATCAGAATCATGAAGCCCCCTTTAACAAGAGGGCCCCCAGATCCCGTCCCCCTGTGTGAATGAGTTTGGGGTACATTGTGAGAATAAATGAGGCTATGAGCCCATTTTTCACAATTCCTTCTATAGAAAAATAAAAAAAACAATGTCCTCCAATGTAGATCCATCGTCAGTCATGACACCCACTGCACCTCTGGACCCCAAAAAGAAAACACTCTACCCTCAAGGAATGACAGCCTAACAGTTCTTAAAAAGGTAAGGAGCAGGGCCACCTGGTGACATCATCTGGTAGGCCCGCCCCCCTTGTGATGTAACTGACTGGTGCATGCTGGATTGGTGGTATCATAAGGGGCAGGGCCACCAGGTGACATCACCAGGTGGCTCTGCTCATTAACTATTTAAAAACTATCACCCAGCGGAGCAGGCATTTGACAGTCAGCCTTCCTCATGGGCAGAGGTTTTTTTTTTCTTTTTTTGGGTCGACGGTGCAGCGATCGTTGTGATTGACGATGGATCTACATCAGGGGACATTGTTTTTTTTTTAAAGGAACTATCAAAAACTGGCTCATGTCTATTTTTAACACTTTTTTTGGTAAATGGGGGCCAGGATCTGGGGGCCTCCTTTTTCAAGGGGGCTTCCAGATTCCAATTAGCCCCCTGAAGACCCCCTAACCCAAAGCACCCCCCCATGTTGAGCGCATGTGGCCTGGTGTTGTTTGGGGGGGCACTCGCTTGTCCTCACCCCTGTCCTGGCCTGTCAGGCTATGTGCTTGGATAGGGGCCGGTATGGATTTTGGGGGGGAAGATACGCCATTTAAAAAAAAAATGGTGTGGGGTTTCCCCTCAAAATCTATACCAGACCCCTATCCAAGCATGCAACCTTTTTGGGCCTGGTATGGATGGGGTCTGGTATAGACAGTAGGGACACCACGTCATTTTTTTCCCCATTTTTTATTTTCTTTGCCAACAATTATTTTTTTTTACATTCAGCTGTCTGCTGGGAAGCCTGCTGACAGCTGATGACTCATTCGTTGGTAAGGATGCCGTGGCCGGTTTCCCGGCCTCACTTCTTAACAACCTATTGACTCAGCGGGATGTAAATAGTAAAATAAATAGAAGAAACGCAGAGCACACAGAAAATTCGGGTGTTTGGCGAACACCTGAAGGGGCCATTTCGGGTTGAAGTTATGTTTGGTCCAAACCGCTCGTCCATCCCTAGTTGTGTTTAGAGAGAGGGAGAGGATTGTTGGAGAGGATGCATGGAGTGCATAGGTGGGAGAATACAAGGCTGAGGGTTTTGCCACCAGAGTGAGTAGAAGCCTCTATCCATTGTTTCAGGCCAAATGAGGAGATTAGACTAAAAAACTTAGACTAAAAAACTTAGAAGTAACAGAAGTGTTTGTAGTAACTGGGATGTTGAAGTCACAGAGAATGATTTTGGGGATTTTAAAGGTCCTGGTATGGACCGAGGGGGACCCCCACACTGTTATTATTTTTATTTTTTATTTCCATTGCCAACAATGGCTGGGAAAATCATTTTTAATGTCATATTTTTTTTTTCTTTATAAATGTCAGTTTTGCTGCAGCAGGTTCTATACACAGTACAGATACACCATTTTACAGGCAGACTAAGGCTGCATACACATTATACAACTTTTGTTGTTAGATTTCCTAAAAATTTACCTTCAACTATGTAGTGCAGGGGCCTGCCTGACTGCATACAAATTGAAACTGTTTATGTTTGACCTCATATTATATGGTTTTGGTAAATCTAAAGGAAAAAAATTGAAAGAAAATTGTATAGTGTTTATCCAGCCTTAGTCTGCCGGTAAAGTGGTGTATCTGTACTGTGTATAGAACCTGCTGCAGCAAAACTGACATTTATAAAGAAAAAAAAAATATGACATTAATGCCCCAGGCATTATATTTAAAGGAATTCTTTTGTTTCATTTTAAGCATTAATTAAAATCATTGCTCCTTCAAAAACGATATTTTGTAAAAAAAAAAAATAAAATAAAATTGCATTGATAGTATCAAACATGAAAAAATAATAAAGAAAAGAAAAACACGTACACAGAAATGTTTGATGTTGGGCGAACACCCAAACGGAAGATGTTCAAGCCAAACCATTCGCCCATCCCTACTCCCTGGTTATCTCTCACCTCGACTACTGCAACTCCCTCCTCATTGTCTTACCTTTACATAGGCTATCCCTCCTTCAGTCCATCATTAATGCTCCTGCCAGACTCCTCCACCATACAAACCGCTCAGCATCTGCTACCCCTCTCTGCCAATCCCTCCATTGGCTGCCACTTACCCAACAAATTCAATTCACAATACTAACAGTAACTTACAAAGCCATCCACAACTCGGCCCCCAGCTACACCACTAACCTGGGCTCAATATGCCAAACAAATCATCCTCTTTGATCCTCCCAATATACCCTTCTTTCTAGTTCCCTTGTCACCTCCTCCCACCTCCAGGACTTCTCCCGAGCCTCTCCTATCCCATGGAACTCCCTACCCCAATCTGTCTCATTATCTCTTACTCTATCCACCTTTAGGTGTTCCCTGAAAACTCATCTCTTCAGAGAAGCCTATTCTGCTCACACCTAACAACTACTTTTATTTTCTCCATCAGCCCATCCCCCACAGTTATTACCTTTTGTACCACTTGACCTTCCCTCCTAGATTGTAAGCTCTAAAAAGCAGGACCCTCTGATTCCTCCTGTACTGAATTTTATTGTAATTGTTCTGTTTGCCCTAACATTGTAGAGGCTGCGCAAACTGTTGGCGCTTTATAAATCCTGTATAATAATAATAATAATATATGACTGCCTAGTCCAGCCTCTCTCAGCCAGGGTTCCTCCAAAGGTTCCTAGGGGCTCCTTGTCACTTCCTTGGGCTGTATATGGAAGTGTCACCTACCAGCCGTTTCTGGATACTGAAGCTTGTCATCATTGCACGACACACACAATTTTTTTTTCGTTCAATATATTTTTTAATCTAACTTTAATTTTAACAAGAGTGCAAAAAAAATGTATAAAATGGTAAAGTTAGAAATCCAATTGATCAGGAAAATGACTTGTCTGGAATGTGGAGGCGGAGTCGGTAATAATTTGTGTACAATACAATACACAACGTGTTACATTATTATAACAAAGTATTGTAGAAAAGATCACACCATAGAAAATGGGGGAAAGGAGAAAATAAACCCGGATATGAAGGTGACATTTGTGTACGAGGAACACCTTAACAATTACCACCATTTTATTCTCCAGGGCCTCTGCTTTCAGAAAATATATGTTTGGGGGTTTTATCTAATCTTCAGGCCCAAAATCTGCATTTTACCATGTGTGCAAAAATAATGCAAAAACAGCTCTGGTATTTATGTCCTTCAATGTGTACTGTACTCATAAATACATGGGTGTGATCTCAGGGATTTGTATGACCCCCCCCCCCCCTCGACATAGGAACCTAAGGGGTCTATGCAAACAATATGTTTGGTGAGTGTGACAAGCATGTGTCCAACCGTGACAAATTCTGGCCGTATTCTAATAAACACAGTGATTTCCTATAATCATCAGCTCCAACTAGTGGCCATAATGAGGTATTAGTTCCAAAATACCTCAATCAGGAAAAATAGTTCAATATCGAATTATGGCCACTAGATGGACCCAATGATCATAGGAAATCACTGAATGAAATAAAATAAGACCAACCTTTGTCATGGATGAATGAATGCTTGTCATATTTGTTCATCTATTTTATAAAAACTAAACATGTAAGTGAAGTGGTAACTATTGAGCCAATCACTTCATCAAACCACACATAATATCTCCCTTCTAAGGGAAAACAGAAATTATTTACAGAAAATCAAATAGTATAAATATTTTCCAACCAATAACCTCCACCCAGACAAGATATGTAGAAATATAAAGACAAGCGGTGTTACCTCTCGTGCCAAGCCACCCAAACCCACACAGGAGCAAAGGAAAGAAGTTCTCACCTAGTTTATCTCCGAGTTCTCCTTCCCTCCTGTTGGGGGATGGGAGAAGGATGGACTGAAGACAGAGAGACACGCTGCGGGGTCACCACTGGTAAGTATAGCCTTGAAATGAAGGACCTCAACTTCAGAATTTCTGTCTTGTCTGTGTAAAGTTTACTGATAAAGATATATGGGATCTCACAGTTTCTAGCTCTGTAACCCGCTATACCATTATCAGTAACCGTCACACAGACAAGCAAGACATTCTGAAGGTGATTCCTTCATTTCACGGCTCTACTTACCACTCTACACCCCAAAATTTACTCAGCCAATGAAAAGCCAACACAGTACAACACTTCATCCATGTCTTTGGTGATCTCTGATCTCCTTATGAAGTGTTTCTTACATGATAAAGATCAGCCATGGAGTATATCTGAGGTGTATATCAGGGTGTGCTTCTTCCCCACATGTCCACCAACATTCATATAGAAGACAACATTTCCCACACTCAAGGCACTAATACACCTCCAGGGTTGTGAGGGATCCCTGATGTACAGGAAGACAGAACTTCAATGAGGAACAATTCCCTCATTCACATGAATATGGCTACTCCCCTGTGTGAGATCTCTGATGTCTGCAAAAATGGGACTTCACTGAAAAACATTTCCCGCACTCAGGACAGGAATACGGCTTCTCCCTCTCCCCTGTGTGAGATCTCTGATGTGTGTTAAGAATAGACTTCCGTGAAAAACATTTCCCGCACTCAGGACAGGAATGCGGCTTCTCTCCAGTGTGAATTCTTTGATGTGTGGAAAGATGGGACGTCTGTGAAAAACATTTCCCGCACTCAGGACAAGAATACGGCTTTTCCCCCGTGTGAGATCTCTGATGTATGTAAAGATGGGACTTATATGAAAAACATTTCCCGCACTCAGGACAGGAATGCGACTTCTCCCCCGTGTGAGATCTCTGATGTCTGTAAAGATTATACTTTAGTGAAAAACATTTCCCGCACTCAGGACAGGAATACGGCTTCTCCCATGGTGGTCCATCTACACTGTGTGGTGCCGGATGGACATTTGAGGTAGCCGGGTTTTCTCCTGGACTATACTGTGTGATGTCCTCATCTTCTACTTTACAGTCTGGAGACAAAGTGAGACAATCCTCTGAGGTTTTCCTCATCTCCCGTCCATGTACTAAAATAGAAATACAAAGATTATTACTAGGCATCAGCAGATTGGTTCCCCTAAACCAGGACTCCGCCCACATCATGCAGCTTTGTCTCTGAGGATCTTACAATTCCACCCTCAAGGTAACTAGTAAATGGTAGAGGGTGACTAGGTGACCCAGGAGTCACACATCAAGTCAGGACCTGCTGTATGATAGTAAATGGCAGTCTCAGTCTGGACCTACGCCAGGCCACGCCTTGATGTGCGGGACACCGACTCACTATCTACCGATATAAAATGTCCAGCTGGTAGAAAATGGGTGCAACAAAAGAGAATCCATTATGTGTATATATAGCAGTGGGTAGAGGGGAGAGAGCAGAAGTCAGTAGAGATGGCCTTGCAGTTCGCGGCGAATTTTGCTTGTTCGCTATCCGCCAAATTTGCGAACACATGGCGTTGTTCGCGGCGGCCATATTAGTTTACATTGGGAGAACTTTGACCCATGACACAGCCGTCAGGTGGAACGGGACAGCCAATTAGAACATTTCAGCACATGGACATGCCCCCTACCTTATAAATAGACCTGAGCTGTCGGCCATTTCACAAAAGTCCTTTTCAGGGCTTGTATTTCGGTATAGGTCTACTAGTATCTTTTCAGGTTAGGAGCAGGTATCCAGTCAGTGCTTTAGGGGCAGTTAGAGATTGGCAGCAGTCATACAAATCGCTCGGTTAATGTTCACAAAAGTCTTTTTCAGGGCTGGTATTTCGGTATAGGTCCAGTCTCTTTTCAGGTTAGGGACAGGTATCCAGTCTGTGCTTTAGGGGCAGTTAGAGAGATCGACTGCAGTCACACAAATCACTCTGTTAATGTCCACAAAAGTCATTTAAAGGGCTGCAATTTTATTTTTTTTGGTATTGCTGTGCAGTGCACTAAAAAAAGGGGGGGGGGGTAATCCACAGTGTTTTATACTTTGTAGAAAGCATGTTATAGTGGTTTAGTAGTATTATTGTGCACTGTGCAGCACTGTGACAGGTGTGGTAACTGAGCGTTGCTGCAGCAATACTACAAACAGTGCCAAACTCCCTGGCCAGTTTTTTGAACAACTGGTGTGATAGACCAGTGGCCCCCCAATACCACATATTGAAGTGGGGTGTTATCTGAGTATACTTTTACAAGTGTATTTGTGTCCTGCAACAATATTGCCTCTTTTGCTGACTTAAGTCTGATGCACACAGTGCCAAACTCCCTTGCCAATTTTTTGAACAACTGGTGTGATAAACCAGTGGCCCCCCAATACCACATATTGAAGTTGGGTGTTATTTAACAGTATACTTTTCTAAGAGTGTATTTTAGTCCTGCAAAAATTTGGCCTCTCTTGATGTGTTGACTGTGCTACACACAGTGACAACAGTTACTGGCCAATTATTTGTAGAACTGGTGTGATAAACCTGTGCCCCCCCAATACCACAGATTGAAGCAGGGTGTTATCTACCTTTTTCCAGATATACTGCGATTCTCTAGAGACTTTTGTCACAGGGTAATTAAAAAACATGACAGGCAGAGAAGAGGCAGACACGTACGCAGGGGTGGTAGGGGTAGGGCAGGAGCAGTAGGCCAGAGCTAAACTGTGAAGTTTCAAATGCCGCGTGCAATTACGTCAAAGGACGCACCAGACTTGGTTGAGTGGCTCACTCAGCCTTCCTCTTCTGCACCCTCCTCATCCTCTCTATCTGCACCCTCTTCACGCTCTGCTGTGTGCACCCCCAAAGACACCACCACCACCACATACCCTCCGCTTGAGTCACTGGAATTATTTTCTGATCCATCACAACACGTTTGCGATGCACAGCCATTTTTGGACTCAGATCAGAAAGAGGAGGTAGCAACAGCCTCCACTCAGCAGTCTGACGACATTACCCAGATCAGCCCAAGGAGGTTGGTCCCGCTGTTGCTGCCTACTCCGAGATCTCGAATGTTAGTGGTGGGGAAGGTGATGTGGATGATGACGTGTCTAAAGATGTCACATGGGTGGCCACAAGAGAGGAAGAGGAAGGGACTTCAGAGGGAGAGACGGACCGGCAGATAGGGAGGAGAGGCAGGCAGAACTTGCATTGCACAAGAGGTACAAAGCAGACTGCAAATGTATCAGGAGCGAGCCATCAACCATGTACAGTCACATCTGGCGCTCCCAGGAAGCCGGCACATGGCTCTGCAGTGTGGGCTTTTTTTAATGTGTCCGTTGCTGACAACAGTGTTGCGATCTGCAGCGTTTGCAGTAAACGCATAAGTCGCGGTAAGCCCAACACTCACCTAGGGACAACCGCCTTAAGAAGGCACCTGAACTCCCATCACCGAGCCCAGTGGGAGCAACTCCGTCAGAACCCACAAAGCCACACTCCAGGCTCTCACCGCCAGCCCCTTCTCTTTCTCCTTCTCCTCACATTTGTCCTCCACTCCACCTGCCATGATGCCATCGTCGCGTAGTTCTGGAAAAAGGCAGGCTTCTGTGGCCCAAATGTTGGAGCGGAAAAAAATGATGACGCTGGATAACCCTCTTGACCAACGTTTGACTGCTGGCTTGTCGGGACTGATAGCCCGCCAACTACTGCCATATCAACTGGTGGACTCGGAGGCCTTTCGTAAATTTGTGGCTATTGGAACACCACAATGGAAGGTCCCAGGCAGGAAATATTTCTCGCAGAAGGGCATTCCAGAGCTGTATGGCCATGTTCAGTGAATATATCTTTGGCACACAGTGTTGGTGCCAAGATACATCTGACCACAGACACATGGTCTAGCAAACACAGGCAGGGAAGGTATATCACTTTTACTGCCCACTGGGTGAACCTTCTGATGGCCGTCAAGCATGTAACCCGTGGCACCTGTGTAGATTTAGTTGTACCGCCACGGATTGCAAGCAGGCCTGCCTTTTCCTCTCCTCCTCCTCCATCCTCCCTCTTCTCCTCAAAAGACTCCTCTTCTTCCGCTGCTACCGTCTCTTCCACTGCGCTGCCCAAGATCCCCAGAACCTATTCCACATGCCAGGTGAGACGTTGCCATGCTGTGCTGCATCTGTTGTGCCTGGAAGCCAAGGGCCACACTGGTCCTGCACTCCTTTCAGCTTTGCCTTCACAGGCAGATCAGTGGCTGACACCGCTGAATTTGACAGTTGGTAAAGTGGTGTGCGACAACGGTGCCAATCTGCTGAGCGCGCTGAAACAAGGCAAAGTAACACACGTGCCATGCATGGCACACGTCCTGAACTTGGTGGTGCATCGATTCGTTGGCAAATACCCTGGGGTCCAGGATGTCTTGCGGCAGGCCAGGAAATTCCCGGGCCATTTCCGAAGATCTTACACAGCCATGGCTCCCCTTGCTGAGATTCAGCGCGACACAACCTGCCCGTCAGGCGTCTTATTTGTGACTGCCTGACGCGATGGAACTCAACATTGCATATGCTTGATAGGCTGCTTCAGCAGAAACGTGCAGTTAATGACTACCTGTTCAAACTCTGCAGGAGGACAGGTTCTGGGGAACTTGGGTTTTTTTCACCTTGCCAGTGGCTGCTCATGCGGGAGGCATGCAGACTTCTGCGGCCATTCGATGAGATCACCAAACTGGTCAGTCAGGGCCAGGGCACAATAAGTGACATCATAGCTTACGCCTTCTTTCTGGAGCATGCATTGCGTCATGTCATTGATCAAGCCGTCGAGGAGAAGTCGCAATGTTGGATGAATTCTCAGGGGGTGCTACTCCATCTGAGACAAATTAACAGCAGGAGTCTGAAGAGGAGTCAGAGGAGGATGGTGCTGGGGGGGATGAGGAGGAGCAAGAAGAGCATGCTTTAAACCTTTCTGGGATCCCTGGTGTTATCCGTGGATGGGGGGAGGAGAACGAGGATGACATTATCCTGGATGATGAGCTGGAAGCAGGCCACTACACCTCTTCCAGTTTAGTGGGAATGTGGGGCCTTCATGCTCCAGTGTTTTAAGGGGGACCCCGTATAAAACGCATAAAGGCCAAGGAGCTTTACTGGGTGGCAACATACTTAGACCCCCGGTACAAACACAAAATTGTGGAAATGTTACCACAATCACAGAGGGCGGTCAGAATGCAGGGCTTCCAGGCCTTGCTGTGGGAAATGCTGCATTCTGCTTTTCCATGCGCTGGCAGAGGAATTTCCAGTCACACAGAGACAGTTGCGGGTAGCAATCCAAAAAGGCCTGCAAGAAGAGGGTGGTTTGAAGATGTCTTGGTCACTTCAGATATAAGATCCTTCTTTCACCCGAACCATCGACAGCTGTACTCCGGATCCAGCATGACGGAACGCCTAGACTGACAGGTGTCCGACTACATCGGGTTAACGGCCGATGTGGACGCTCTGAGGAGTGATGAACCCCTGGACTACTGGGTGGGCAGGCTTGACCTCTGGCCAGAGCTTGCACAATTTGCAATGGAAATGTTGGCTTGCCCCCCATCCAGTGTCCTGTCCGAAAGAACGTTCAGCGCAGCAGGGGGGATCGTGACCGATAAGCGAACTCGCCTAGCTCATGACAGTGTAGACTAACTCACATTTATAAAAATGAATGAGGCATGGATCTCTGAGGAATTCAACACATGTGACCAGTAGATCATGTTTCATTGAAATTCGTCATGCAAGGCCACAAATATCTGCCAGACTGCCATCCACCCACAACAATTCCTGGTCCTTGGCTTCGCTACATACAGCTGCATAAAAGGCATTTCATGTCCATTGAATGGCAAATTCAATTTTGGGGCCTTTCAGGACTGACAATTATTTTTTCTGTGAATGCCTAATGTACCTTCAGCCACCAAATACTACGTTCTTAGCTGTCAGGTAAACCCATGTGGGCTAATTTTTGGGGCCTATGCAGGCCGACACTTACTTCTGTATCCTGTGAATGCCTAATGTACCTCCAGCCATCAAATACTACGTTCTTTGCTGTCAGTTAATCCCATGTGAGCTAATTTTTGGGGCCTATACAGGCCGACACTTACTTCTGTATACTGTGAATGCCTAATGTACCTCTAGCCATCAAATACTATGTTCTTTGCTGTCAGTTAATCCCATGTGAGCTAATTTTTGGGGCCTATACAGGCCGACACTTACTTCTGTATCCTGTGTGAATGCCTAATGTACCTCCAGCCATCAAATACTACGTTCTTTGCTGTCAGGTAAACCCACGTGAGCTAATTTTTGGAGCCTATACAGGCTGACACTTACTTCTGTATACTGTTTGAATGCCTAATGTACCTCCAGCCACCAAATACTACGTTCTTAGCTGTCAGGTAAACCCATGTGGGCTAATTTTTGGGGCCTATACAGGCCGACACTTACTTCTGTATCCTGTGAATGCCTAATGTACCTCCAGCCACCAAATACTACGTTCTTAGCTGTCAGTTAAACCCATGTGAGCTAATTTTTGGGGCCTATACAGGCCGACACTTACTTCTTTATCCTGTGAATGAATAATGTACCTTCAGCCACAAAATACTACGTACTTAGCTGTCAGGTAAACCTATGTGGGCTAATTTTTGGGGCCTTTTATGGCCGATACTTACTTCTGTATCCTGTGAATGCCTAATGTACCTTCAGTCACAGAATACTATGTTCTTAGCTGTCAGGTAAACCCATGTGGGCTAATTTTTGGGGCCAATACAGGCCGACGCTTACTTCTGTATCCAGTGAATGCCTAATGAACCTTCAGCCACAGAAAACTATGTGCTTAGCTGTCAGGTAAACCCATGTGAGCGAATTTTTGGGGCCTGGAATGGCCGACACTTACTTCTTTATCCTGTAAATGCCTAATTTTCAGACCGGAAATGAAAAACAATGGGTCTGTAAAGGTTCTGCCAAATTGTGGAATGGATGCGGACCCATTTTACAGATGTGTGAATGGACCCTATATGTATTAGACAATGTATTTACCGGCTGCTATCAGTTCTGGCTGATTTATGAAAAAAAATATATATATATTTTTTTTTGCTGTAAAAAAAAAAAAAAATTAGGGCAACTTTTCCAATTGTGTTATGACATTGTCCATGTGCTGGGACTATTTGTGCACAGCTAGTACGTCTTTTGTGGCTGCAACTATGACCTAAAGGTTCGCTTCCCATTAAAGTCAATGGGGCCCACTGCGAACTTGCGGTTCGCGGACTTTTGAGAAAATTTGCAGCTGACGTTCGCGAACCGCCCCGGCCAATGTTCGTCCATCTCTAGAAGTCAGGACTATGTAATGTACAACATATTGTATAAGATACAACAGATAGGACTATATAGTATCAGAGTTATGTAATGTACAACATAGAGTATATAGTGCAGGGGTCAGGACTCATATTATTGGTATTCGATAGTCAGTGGCAACAGGCTGATATCACCCAGTCCTTGCCCTAGCGTGGGCCAATCAGTGAGCAGTATGGGTGGAGGAATGTATTCAGTGTTAATGACCCACCTGTGCTGATCTCTGTAGGAGTGTCCTCCTCTATAAATGTCCCCGTTATTCCATCCTCCTCCATAGACTGCTGATCATCCCTCACATACATCTCTTCTTCTTCTGCTTTCACCGCAAATTCTATATCGATTGGATCTCCACTCTAAACCAAGAAAATGAGAGAGAATATCATCTGTAAAATATAAGCTTTATTATTGTCATCACATAAAAAATCCACACATTGTCTCCATGAGACTGTGTGTTATAAACTCTGTCCCACCAACCTTGTAATAGTGAGGGATGGTGTGACCTTCCTGTGTGGAATCCCGGGAATACAGAGGACGGGGACATCTCTCTGGTGGGTTCCCATTACTGGATCTATCTGTAGGAAACACACACACTGACTGAATACATTGTTTCTATGTGTTTATCAGATGATGGGGGATCTAGGTGGATCCTCCGTACTGCTCTCTCCTTTACAATAAATTCTCCTCTTACCCGGTGATGTGAGGGGCGGCTGATTCTCCATCATGATGTCCTTGTAGAGATCCTTGTGTCCTTCTAAATACTCCCACTCCTCCATGGAGAAATAGACAGTGACATCCTGACACCTTATAGGAACCTGACACACACAATGATACAGTCACCATCCAGACACATCCCTTGTCTGTTACTGGATAATGTCCCAGAATTCCCAGCACCGCTCACCTCTCCTGTCAGCAGCTCCATCATCTTCTTGGTGACTTCTAGAATCTTCTGCATGTTGTGTCTCTCAGGTTTTAGGGAGTCATATGGAGGCACTGTGATGGTCATATGATCACCTGACTTCAGAAGAGGAAATCTCTGTATTGAGGAAGCAATAGGAATATCATGTTAGAATCCCAGAATCCCCCTCACCTCTCCGGTCAGGTCGGTGTTTTATTAATAGAGATAAAAGTGATGTCATGTGACCTCCCAGAATCCCCCTCACCTCTCCAGTCAGCAGGTAGATGATCTCCAGGGTGAGGTTTAGTATCTTCTCAGTCATGTGACTCTGGTCCTCCTCCATCCTCATTGGTGTCGTCATCTATGAAGGTTTCCCTGTAGACAGATAAGATTGATAACAGAGAATTATCTGGATTGGTATTGGTTGTACAATAATAAGATGAGGATATCAGGAGGTAATATGAAGGTCGGTATTTATTTAAGCACTATGGTCCCAGTGAGAAAATATTTAATCTGGACAGTTTAGCGTTTTCTATGATTCTTGGGGTCTGGGATTCTCAAAAAATTTGGCCACCTGGATTACAACTTTCATTCCCCATGTTGGGTGTGAGATGAGGAGGAGATCCAGGAATCAGGATAAAGGTCAGGACAAGCAACAGACGAGCGCATCCAAGAGATGAAGCCGGGGTCACTACACAGAAAATCAATCCAAGGAAAGAACAAGCAGGACGATAAATAGCAAGAAGGAGCTCAGAGACAAATGAGAATATTGCTCAGCCAATAGGAGATTATCTCAGCATGACTTACATAATGAAAGAGATTAGGGGGAGGGGAGGAAATCACTTAAGGTGACCATAGATACATGGAAATTCAGCTGGTTCAGCAGGGATCGGTCACATTTCCATCCATGTGTGGTCACTTCCTGATAAAAGTCACTCGATCAGCGGCTGCAGCCAATAGCTTCATCACTGATCTGTGTATTCTGAGAGCGGAGGAGCGCCATCCATTGTCAGAATATAATAGAGCAGTGGGGAGGATTCCCCATCCCCCTCCAATGTGTGGATGGGGAAATCGCTTCCATTTTTTTTTTACTCATCCCGCTAGCTGAATGATAAAACAGAACCATGTATGGTCAGCTTTGGAAGTAAGATATATTAATCATCAACTGATTCCCTGAAGGGGTTAATATAGGTTTCCACACTATATATATGTGTATCATCATCTGCTGGAGATAAAAGATGTCACAGTGACTGTAACGGACCCCCAATACTTCGACCAAGTATTTCTGTTTTAGGTCTCCCGAATCCCACGTGATGCAGTGACCATGGCCCCCAATTACCCCCCAAACATCAGCCTAAGCTCGATGAAGGGTAAAAACAAAGACTCTTTATTCAAGAACTCACTTCCAATCTATACAGTCTTAGGTGAATGACATGGCAGGCTCAGACAGGATTAGCATTATCATAATTGACTCAACAAACAACAAGCCCAAAACATAGCCGAATACGCATTCCTAGAAGTGTGAACACACACCACCTCTAAACAGATGAAAGCAGAAGACATAGGCTTACAGGCTGCCCGTCTCCATTTTCAACACACCTTATTATAAGTGTCCATTCACATCCCCCCAGTATACCATAGCTGAGTCTTATGTTATTAGCATCTGTTTAGTCTCTCATTGTGTGAATTCCTTGGTTTTAGGCAGCTTAGGCCTAGAGTCTGTATCGTTTGGCATGACAGGGACTTGAGGTCAAAGTAACAGTACTCTGAGGGTCCCCCAGCATACATCCCCGCATAGAGCCGTGCTCCTCTACAAGCCAGGGCCCATAGTCCGTGGGCAGGAGGCTGGCCTCCACACTCCTCCAGTAGCCCGTGGTGAACGGCCCAGCAAATGGGCGTTCGTCACAGTGACTATGGAGGAAGAGGACGGACATGACGGGGGTTACTGGGTGTAAATAGAAAATAAGATCTTATTACCTCTTCTGCTGCCACTTCCACCAATGTCTTCTATCTACTTCCTCCCAACTCACCTCTCACCCGGAACTTACTGTCTGTATCTGACATCACTTCCTGTCTGTACCTGACATCACTTTCTGTCTGTATTCCATAGAGACTTCCTGTCTGGATAGAAGTGAGATCACCAGCTTGTGGAGCCCAGAGGTACTGCAGCTCTGAGAAACGTCTAGTAGTGTGAACACGGCCTTGTGCTCTGTGTGTATGTACTGTAGATCCTTATAGATGGGTCATCTCCACTCCCACCAAGGGGGATAGAAATATATTACTGCTCGGAGGGAGACCTTTTGGCACCTTTGATTTTGCAGTTAAATTTATTGCAGATTTAGTCATGTAGAACATCTGTTATATGGATACAAAGAACCCCAGCCAAGAGTAAAGGGTGGAAATGGCTCTTGATCCCCAGATTTGGGCAATTATGTCACCAATATAAATGGAAAAAACCTGCGCTATGTGTAACAACTCAAATACCTACAAAAATAACTTATACCGGACTGCTGCTGTAACAAAGGTAAGTATTCCCTTTATTAACTAGAGCATTATGTGTCACAGCGCTGTCCTATTGTGTGTGCACATAAATTAACACAAATACAATAAAATATGTGGATACATTCATATATAAAGTGCTAGGGGCTCAATATAATATTCTCAGCAGATCTACGGCTTCCACTTTACACCTACTTCATTGATCTTATGGTTTTTATCAATAAATTAATTAAGTAGGTAGTTAGTGCTCATTAATTATATTCACAAAGTACCTTCATCCCATATCAAAATGAATACATATAGAGGACTATAGGAAAGGGAAAGATGGTGGGATAGGGAGAGGAGATGGGGCATGTGGGATTTTAATGATGCCATAAACAGCCATAAACGGCTAAATAAAATCAAGGATTTTTATTACAAAAACGGTTTGTACATACAAAAATATAAAGGGATACAGTTCAATGATACATTGTATATTTACATATAAAAGGGATAATCGGTCAGTTTGAAAGGCACACTTGCTGCAGCACAGTTTTACCTGTAATGAAATGATAGAACATTAGTTGGGGTTCTAGCCAGCAGTTAAGCCAAGCACAGTATATCTTTGTTGGATGGTTATGCTCTTTCTTGTTTGCTTTGTTTGCCATTTTTAATTCTGTGTCATACATCACTTGGCAGAATATTATTGATGCTCTTATCTTCAATATGTGAACGCCTGCCGAAGAAGACGTAATGACGAAACATTTTTGGGCGTGACCACAGGACCTCTGTGAAATGAACGCCAGTTAGTGCGGAACCACCCGGGTGTCACCAGCGAGCAGCTGGTATAATAGACCGCACTACCAGCTTCTGAGTTTACCGCGATACATGCCTTTTATCAGCTTTTATAATGTGAGTGTTTTTGATTGCACTGGTGTTTCAATAAATGTTTAAAACGGAATCACACTATGTGATGTCATCTTTACCCCTTGTATGTACACCTTTCTAATGCTGGGAAGTGGAGAAGATCCCGTTTGGATCCCTGCCTAGGATTAGTGGTACAAGGCTCATTAGCAGCCACCTTTTGGTGAGTACAACTCCAATGGGAGTGTTTTCTCACGCAGTGCGGTGGAAGTGGCACTTGTGTGGAACATCTAATAGTGTCAAATATAGGATTCATCACCAATCATTTGGACTGTCACTCACATATGATCTCTGGAGTGGTTTGATCACTACCCACATGAAGTTATACAGTTTAGCGCTACTAAAGTGATGATGGACTGTGCTCTATTTTTTATGGACTAATTCTTTCATTACTACAATTTTTTGCACTTATCATATAATTAAAAATGTTTTTGTATTTTAATATATACACATTTTTCCTGTTTTCATTTGTATTTGGGTTTCTCTCATCAAAGTCCCTTGGCCAACTTATTTTCTCTCATAAAGCCATACTTGACATGTCTTCGGGAGTATGAGGATATGAAAGGACCAAAATCCTGCAAGGACAAAACATACATCAATTTACAAAGTACAACTATTGAGAAGAGAAAAATGTACATTCATCTTGGTACAGGTTATTTGGTAACTGTGAAATGTCACATATGCTCGCCTTGAGTAACAATCCCACCAGCGATGGTATCCAAAGAGGCCACCAAAAACTTTACTTTCCCCTGGGGGCGAGTGCGGGAGCGGGTACACCTAGCCAACCTAGAAGTATAAGTAGGATGGTATAAAAGTCACAATCATATTGTGTGTTCAATTGGAATATGTAACAATAGGTACTTCAGAGTTTCCTCAATACGCACCGTATACATGTTACAGATGACAGGGAACTTCCTAGTGTGTACCTATAGTAGATGGACGTTCCAAATGTCTGAACAAGGGGAAGTAAGGTAGAGATTTGACCCGACACGTAGATAAAGTCTATAAGGATTTATAAAGGAATAATATATTACTAGGGTGACAGAATAAATCATACATGTCTACCATTATGTTGTCTATATAATGGAACACATAGTGACATCAGCATGCCAGGTGACTAACCAATCTATACATAGCAGACAGACATACATCAAGGGTACCAAATCCAACAAATAAGTATTTTTTTGGTGAAATTCTGATGGTGATGTTCCGTCACAGCAATACCGCTTTACTGAGGGGGCTGCCGGTTTGGGCCTTTAATGTGAGTTGTTTTTAATCCTTCCTAATATAGGCAGCCAATAAGGAGTAATTGATAAGTAAATATAAAAAGGTGTATGGCTGTCAGTGTGCATGTATACCAACATGAACATATTATTATATCATAATCTGCCAAGTGTTCATCAAACATCATTCTGGATATGTATCCTTACCTAAACTGCTTTAAATATATGGACATTCAGGTAAATAGACTCATTGTGTGATTATTCACCTGGAACCTAAGGAAAGAAGTATCCCCCATGAATCTCAACTTACTCTAGCAATGTAGGAAGATACAAAAGTAAGTACACCCCGCACATTGTTGTAAATATTTTATTCTATCTTTTCATGTGACAACACTGAAGAATTGACACTTGTATAACAGTGTCAATTTGCTGTCCTCTCAAAATAACTCAACACACAGCCATTAATGTCTAAATCGCTGGCACCAAAAGTGAGTACACCCCTAAGTGACAATGTCCAAATTGGGCCCAATTAGCCATTTTCCCTCCCCGGTGTCATGTGACTCATTAGTGTTACAAGGTCTCAGGTGTGAATGGGGGGCAGGTGTGTTAAATTTGGTGTTATCGCTCTCCCTCTCTCATACTGGTCACTGGAAGTTTAACATGGCACCTCATGGCAAAGAACTCTCTGAGGATCTGAAAAAAAAAATCGTTACTCTACATAAAGATGGCCTAGGCTATAAGAAGATTGCCTGACCTAAAACTGAGCTGCGGCACGGTGGCCAAGACCATACAGCGGTTTAACAGGACAGGTTCCACTCAGAACAGGCCTTGCCATGGTCGACCAAAGAAGTTGAGTGCACGTGCTCAGCGTTAAATCCAGAGGTTGTCTTTGGGAACTAGACGGAATTAGATCTGCCAGCATTGATGCAGAGTTTTAAGGGGTGGGGAGTCAGCCTGTCAGTGCTCACACCATACGCCGCACACTGCATCAAATTGGTCTGCATGGCTTTTGTCCCAGAAAGAAGCCTCCTCTAAAGATGATGCACAAGAAAGCCCACAAACAGTTTGCTGAAGACAAGCAGACTAAGGACATGGATTACATGTCCTGTGGTCTGATGAGACAAAGATAAACATATTTGGTTCAGATGGTGTCAAGCGTGTGTGGCAGCAACCAGGTGAGGAGTACAAAGACAAGTGTGTCTTACCTACAGTCAAGCATGGTGGTGGGAGTGTCATGGTCTGGGGCTGCATGAGTGCTGCTGGCACTGGGGAGCTACAGTTCATTGAGGGAACCATGAATGCCAACATGTACTGTGACATACTGAAGCAGAGCATGATCCCCTCCCTTCAGAGACTGGGCCACATGGCAGTATTCCAACATGATAGCGACTGCAAACACACCTCCAAGATGACCACTGCCTTGCTAAAGAAGCTGAGGGTAAAGGTGATGGACTGGCCAAGCATGTCTCCAGACCTAAACCATATTGAGCATCTGTGCGGCATCCTCAAATGGAAGGTAGAGAGAAGCGTAAGGTCTCTAACATCCACCAGCTCCGTGATGTCTTGGAGGAGGGGAAGAGGACTCCAGTGGCAACCTGTGAAGCTCTGGTGAACTCCATGCCCAAGAGGGTTAAGGCAGTGATGGAAAATAATGGTGGCCACACAAAATTTTGACACTTTGGGCCCAGTTTGGATGTTTTAACTTCGAGGTGTATTCACTTTTGTTGCCAGCGGTTTAGACAATAATGGCTGTGTGTTGAGATATTTGGAGGGGACAGCAAATTTACACTGTTATACAAGCTGTGCACTCTACTTTATATTGTAGTGGGAAGTGTCATTTCTTCAGTGTTGTCACATGAAAATATAGAATAAAATAATATATATATATCATAGTTTGTGGGCTGTATATATATACTGTATATATATATATATATATATATATTGTGACAGGAAGTCAGGTAAATCTGTGGATGTAGTCACAGATAGGAGATACATTTCCACCTGGTTTAGAAAATTCACCAATTACTATAGGGTGTCGGCTGCAGAGATAGCCAGCAGGAAGTTAAAAACCATTCAGCTGTTCAGAATGAGGAAATTAAGGCCTCTATAATTTGTCCAAAGGAAGTCTAAGGATTGCTGCCTCCTGCCGCTGTGTGGGCATGGGGAGAGGAGGACAGTCAGATGTGTGCCCCCTGAAAGCTGTGTGAGCATGGGGAAGACCTCCTGAAGCGATGTGGCTGAGGAGGGTAACAAGTGTGAAGACTACTCGAAGTGAGGTCTTTGATCATTTCTAGGTGAAAAGAAACCAATGGACATTTCCTGTGTGAAGGGGAAATTAATTAAGACTGAAGACTACTCAAGGTGAGGTCTTGAACTATTTGCTATGTGAAGAGCCAAGCAAAGGAATGGTTGCTATGTGAAAAGAAACCAATGGACATTTCCTGTGTGAAGGGGAAATTAATTAAGACTGAAGACTACTCAAGGTGAGGTCTTGAACTATTTCTATGTGGAAGAAAATAAATGGACTATTGAGTGTCTGCTGTAGGATCAGCAAAGTTTGCTCCAACAGTAGGTTGGAGACAGACTTCATTAGATAGGTTCCTGTGTGTGGAAGGTAGCCGCCCACAGTGGCAAGGATTTATTTTGTGTTTTATTTTTATTTTGCTGTTTTGAGGCTTGCACTTGTGTGAAGTAAACTCCAAGAATAAACCAAACTGTTGTTTGCAACCACTTCTCGGCTATCTCCATTGGTAAACGCACCCCCCAAAGGGGTCATCCACGCCTGCCACCGAGCTAATCCCCTCACAATATATATACATATATATATAATAGTTTGTGGGCTGTATATATATACAGTATATATATATATATATATATATATATATATATATATATATATATCATAGTTTGTGGACTGTATAACTTTCCTACAGATAAATAATATACACAGATTTGGGGTGTTTTCACCAAAGAAATGCAGCAGAATACATTTTGGGTGAAATTTATGAAGGACAAATATTTATTTGCTTAGTTTTATAACAGAAACAAAGATAACGTGTTTTTATTTTTTAATAACATTTTCAGACTTTTTTTCATTTAATTAGCAAACAATAATTAACAGCGGTGATTAAATTCCAGAAAAAGGAAGCTCTATTTATGTGAACAAAATGAGAAAAATTGAATCTGGGTTACATGACCGCGCAATTGTCATTCAGTGCGACAACGCTGATAGCTGAAAGTTATGAAGTCCAATATATCGTATTATATAGACCCAAGTCAGATAAAACTCATGGACATGACTGAGATATATAGCATTTAGGATTTGTTTTCTGTTAGGCAAGGTGAAGCAATATATGGAGAGGATGATTAATACATGGAGAAATCAATCTTTCCTGACAGATTCCATGGCAGCATATGTTCGGGTAGCCCCACCTCCTTTCCTACCCTATAGGACCCCACTCTCATAAATCTTTGCTCCTTTTCAGCCTTTTTTGTGATCCTTTGGAAGCACATGGACGTGTGTTCCTACCTTCTGATGTCAGTACCGGGTTTGGCGTGGAGTGGCCACGGAACGTCGGTCGCTGTTCCTCCGCTAAGCCCTTGCTCTAAGCAGGGTATGGAGGGGTCAATTGAAGAAACCTCTTGCTGGAGCATTTGGTCCTGGCCGAGAAAGCCCAGCTGCTGCTGGTGGTCCTGTTTTGCCCAAAAGTCCAGTGTTTCGTGTCCAGTGCCTGACCCATTTCCTAACTCTGGAGCAGTGGAGGTCCTAGCGATAATTCCATACTGGCCCAACAGGCCCTGGTTTCCTTTACTGATGCTTCTCAGTTACCATGATCCGATTTCTCTACCTCTCAGGATGGATCTGTTGTCTGAGGGCCCTACTCCACACCCATGCCTGGCACATCTGCATCTCAAGGTATGGTTCTTGAGAGGGGGAAGTTGGAGGCCTTAGGATGTCCAGTGAAAGTTATCCCTACACTTCTGAATGCTCGGAGAAGTAGCACTAATAGGGTCTATGAGAGAATATGGTCCAAGTTCTCTAGCTATCTGTCTCCTAGCACCGGCCCAGGAGAGGCATCTACGATCCAGGAAATACTGGGCTTTCTACAGGTGGGTCTAGTTCTTTCCCTGTCAGTTGGCTCTCTCTGAGTGCAGGTGTCAGCCATCTCAGCCTTTATGGGAGTGTCTTGGGCCAGGCATTCGCTGGTTTGTCAGTTTTTCAAGGGTGCAATAAGACTTAGGTCTCAAAGGAAGCCAAGATTCCCCAAATAGGACCTTCCCTTGATCCTGGATTTCTTCTCTTCACTCAGTTTGGTCTCTACCGGGCCTCTGTTGATCAAAGAACTCACTCTGAAAACAGTGTTTCTGGTGGCTATTACCTCGGCAAAGAGGGTCTCCGAGACTCAGAACTGTAAGATTCTGGTACCTCCGGTACCCTTAATCACCACTTTCCTCTGTAATGCGTCCCACCTTTCACTTCAGGTGGTACGCATATACCTTTAAGAACGATGATGTCACTGCTGAGCGCCGCAGAGCGGCTATTTCAACCGCCGGCGGTCTCACTCACATTGTTCGTTCAACCTGCCTTGCTATCCACATGCTTTCAAGCCTGTCTCTCGATCGGAACCTCCAGCTTTTCCCTCTACCTGGAGCAGACCGGAACCTCGCTACTGATCCCTGTATCTCACTACCGGACCATCCCTTATCTACTGGACCTCTCTAAACTACTAACATTACAAGTGATAAGTACCCCGCAGGGGAACCCTCCATAACCTTATTGCACTATCTACCTATGCACATTAAGGACTGTTACTACCTATCTATACTATCCTATCATCTGCACTGTTACATAGATTGCTAGCTCTTCAGCCTACTACCATCTATCATATGCACTGCTGCATATATTGCTAGCTCTCCTGTCTACTACTATCTATCCTTGCACTGGGTTAGTCTATCCTGTATTTGTCATCTGCTGTCCTCACCACCTGTTAGCATACTCGATACTAACCTATCTGCATTCCTAAATACCATCTTGAACTCTCCTATACAAAACCTATCAAGTGATTACCATCCTTGTCACTGTTCACACCTGTCCCTTCAGCACATCACCTTCATACTATCATATACATCCTATCACTCCAGGAACATCTCATTGAGTGTGTATATATCTGTATGTTGAAGCTGACAGGCCCACGGTGATGAGTCCTGGAGAGTTGGATCTGGTATTCAACACATCTCTACATGACTACTGAGTGGAGATTTTGCAGCTGCAAATCCAGCCTATAATAAAAACGCAGGAGCGTTACAGATTGAACGAACCTAAAAATGGATTCAGCAGAATTACCCACTCAAGTGACACAATTAACACAACAAGTAAAAGCGTTAATACTTGCTCTGACTGACGTACAAGAAAAGAATCAGACTCTGACACAGCAGGTAACCCAGCTCTCACGGCTTACTGCTATTCAGCCTCCTGAACCTAAAATAAACGCTCCTCTAGTGTTTACAGGTGATCGGAAAAAATTTAGTGAATTCAAAAACGCATGTCAATTGCTTTTTTTGTTAAAACCTCGTACATACCACACTGATCAAATAAAAGTCTGTACCGTTATTTCATACTTGACGGGTGATCCACGGGCCTGGGCAGACTCTCTCTTTGAGAATAATGATCAGATTCTCAACTCCTATTCCTTATTCCTAGCGGAACTCGCTATTTTATACGATGACCCCAATAGGCAGAGTACTGCTGATATTCAGTTGAGGGCCTTAAAACAAGGAAGGAGACCTGTAGAAGACTTTGTATCTGAGTTCCAAAGATGGACCCTTGATTCAGGGTGGAATGACACATCTTTGCGAACTCAATTCAGACTCGGGTTATCGGAAGCTGTTAAAGACGAGCTCGCCCGAGCGGATTTACCTGGCACCTTGGAGGCCTTGATACAACTTAGTATCAACATCGACAGACGACTGCGAGAAAGAAGGGCTGAAAAGATGGGAATGCCATTGTCTAGTCCTTCTCAGATTTCGGGCCGTTGACCCTACTCCCATGGATGTAGGAACCATACGCCCACCTTTAACGACTACTGAACGAGCTAGAAGAACATCCAGAAATCTCTGCATGTACTGCGCATCCTCAGATCATTTGATAAACACCTGTCCCCTTGTCCGCAAAAAAGAGGGTGAGTGTTCACATGTCTTGCTGGGAGGATTAACGACTTCCTTTTCTAACCCCTATCTTTTTGTTCATTTAATATTACAATGGGACCAAACTAGGATCACCACCAAGGCTATGGTCGACACTGGATCTTGTGGAAACTATATTGATACACGCTTTGTTACCTTAAATAAAATACCTATTATTTCAAAATCTAAGCCTGTTTCTGTTAGTTTCATTAATGGTATTCCACTGTCTTCTGGTCCAATCACCAACAAGACACAGGCACTCCTTGCCACTACCAACGAATCACATGTGGAGACCATCACCTTTGACATACTTTCCTCACCCCATTTTCCTATTATTTTGGGACTTCCCTGGTTACACACACACACACCAACCAATCATAGATTGGAAAAAACGGACTTTGGTTTTCCCTTCTCACTATTGTGAGAATACGTGTAACCTCCCATCTTATGGGAAGATTCTGTCTGTGGTGTCAGATGAAATTGCACCACTATGCTATCAGGATCTGTCCGAAGTTTTCCTTGAGAAAAATGCTCAAGTGTTGCCTCCCCATAGGGATTACGATTGCACTATCGATCTACTCCCTAACAGCAAATTGCCTTTCGGTCATGTTTATCCCCTTTCACAGGATGAACTTTCTCATCTCAAGGAATACTTGGATGAGAATTTGACAAAAGGGTTCATTAGACCCTCTACTTCTTCCACTGCTGCAGGACTTTTCTTTGTCCGCAATAAGGATTCCAGTCTCAGGCCAATTATCGATTATAGGCAATTAAACACGATTACGGTAAAGGATCGCTATCCTTTGCCGCTCATCCCTGAACTTATTGAACAGGTGCGTGGGGCTACTTATTTCACCAAATTAGACCTGAAAGGGGCATACAACCTAATCCGAATCCATGACGGGGATGAGTGGAAAACAGCATTCAGAACCAGATACGGATTATTCGAATACCTTGTGATGCCATTCGGGCTATGTAATGCTCCCGCAGCTTTCCAAAGATTCATAAACGACATCTTTAGAGACTTACTTGATGTCTGTGTTGTAGTATACCTAGACAATATACTTATTTATTCTCGATCTATGCCTGAACACATAAAACATGTAAGACTTGTGTTGTCCAGACTGCTCTCACACAGACTATGTGTAAAATTAAAAAAATGTCTATTTCATAAAGAAGAAATATTATTTCTAGGATACTTCATATCCAAAACTGGAATTAAGATGGATATGAGTAAGATATCCTGTATTCTAGACTGGCCTATACCAACAACTCGTAAGGCCCTACAGCGATTCCTTGGATTCTTGAACTTCTATAGGAAGTTCATCAAGAACTTTTCCGCTATTGTGAGACCTCTCACACAACTGACAAGTATAAAAAAAACATTCAAATGGTCAGAAGAAGCAAATCAAGCTTTCTGCTTGTTAAAATCAAGCTTTACTTCTGCTCCCATACTACGCCATCCAGACCCATCCCTCCAATATATTCTAGAGGTAGATGCGTCAAATATGGCAGTAGAAGCAGTTCTCTCCCAACGACCAACAAACACTTCATCACTCCACCCAGTTGCTTTCTTTTCAAAATCACTAAGCAGCCCAGAGGTGAATTACCCAGTGGGTGAAAAGGAGTTGCTTGCCATAAAACTGGCACTGGAGAATTGGCGACATCTGCTCGAAGGTACCCAGTTACCAATACTCATATATACAGATCATAAAAACCTTCAATACCTCCAGACTAACAAAACTCTCTCCCACCGGCAGGTACGATGGTCATTATTCTTTTTAAGATTTAATTTCCTAGTGACCTACACGCCTGCAGACAAAAATAAAAAAGCGGATGCGATATCACGATTAACCGAAGATAACTGCGCCGAAATCCCTTCCATTCCCATAATACCCTATGAACGCATTATTGGTGTTGTCCGTTCCTTGAAGGAAGAGATTTTGCACAGTATAGGATTGGATTCACCTCCACCACAACTGAGTACTGATGCAGAAGGCTTCCTCTATTACAATGACAAACTCTACATACCCCCTACTATGCGCACCAAGATCTTGGAGTTATCGCATGATGTGCCCATGGCAGGACATATGGGTATAACGAAAACCTTTAATTTGCTCACCAGGCAGTTTTAGTGGCCTGATATGAAGACGTCTGTACAAAAATTTGTTTCTTCATGTGACATCTGTGCAAGGTCCAAAATTGACACTACAAAACCATCTGGACTACTTTGTAGTCTACCAATACCCCAGGTTCCATGGGAAGTTGTGTCCGTAGATTTCATAGTAGAACTACCACCCTCTAAAGGATTTAATACCATTCTAGTGTCAGTGGACCACTTGACAAAGATGGCACATTTCATTGCTATCCGTAGACTACCTTCATCTAAACAAACAGCAGAACTACTGATGAAACATGTGTTTAAGTTGCATGGAATTCCAAAAACTCTTTTGTCCGACCGTGGTTCACAATTTTGGCAAGCACTTTGTCAAATTTTATGCATTTATCGAAAGCTCACTTCTCCCTACCATCCTCAGACCAACGGACAGACTGAAAGAGTCAACCAGTGCATTGAGCAATATCTACGTTGCTACACATCATACTTGCAGGATGATTGGGTGGATCTCCTTCCTCTAGTAGAATTTGCTTACAACAACGCAACCCACAGTACTACGAAGCAAAGTCCGTTCTACTTGAACTATGGGTTTCATCCCACTCTTCTTCCACCACGCATCCTGCCATCGAGTAACCCAGTAGCCTCGGATTACCTTACCCAAATAAAAGACTCTTTGGGTTTACTCAATACCACTATATCACACGCTCACAGTCAACAAAAAAAGTACTACGACCTTCGTAGAAGACCTTCTCCTCGGTATGCTATTGGGGACCTTGTTTGGCTATCGACAAAGAACTTAAGATTAAAAATCCCTAGCAAGAAGCTTGGACCTTTATTTTTGGGACCCTTCCCAATTAAAAAACTTATCGGAAAAGCTGCAGTACTGCTCACCCTACCAGCAGATCTCAAGATCCATCCCATCTTCCATGTGTCGCTACTGAAGCCCCATGTTCCTAACCAAGGAATAAGGCCTACCATCTTGCCTCCACCTCCAATACAAGTTGAAGGCGGAGAAGAGTAGGAGATCAAGGAAATTTTGGATTCTCGCATCCATAGAGGAAGACTCCAGTATCTCATAAGATGGAAGAACTATGGACCCCAAGACAACACCTGGCTAGATACCTCTGATATTCATGCGCCTAGACTTATACGGAACTTTCACTCGAAACACCCAGAGAAACCTGTCCTATAGGCCTTCCGGAGCCGGCCTTAAGGGGGGGTACTGTAAGATTCTGGTACCTCCGGTACCCTTAATAACCACTTTCTCTGTAATGCGTCCCACCTTTCTCTTCAGGTGGTACACATATACCTTTAAGAACGATGATGTCACTGCTGAGCGCCGCAGAGCGGCTATTTCAACCGCCGGCGGTCTCACTCACATTGTTCGTTCAACCTGCCTTGTTATCCACATGCTTTCAAGCCTGTCTCTCGATCGGAAACCTCCAGCTATTCCCTTTTACCTGGAGCAGACCGGAACCTCGCTACTGATCCCTGTATCTCGCTACCGGATCATTCCTTATCTACTGGACCTCTCTAAACTACTACCATTACAAGTGATAAGTACCCCGCAGGGGAACCCTCCATAACCTTATTGCACTATCTACCTATGCACATTAAGAACTGTTACTACCTATCCATACTATCCTATCATCTGCACTGTTACATAGATTGCTAGCTCTTGAGCCTACTACCATCTATCATCTGCACTGCTGCATAGATTGCTAGCTCTCCTGTCTACTACTATCTATCCTTGCACTGGGTTAGTCTATCCTGTAATTGTCATCTGCTGTCCCCACCACCTGTTAGCATACTCGATACTAACCTATCTGCATTCCTAAATACCATCTTGAACTCTCCTATACAAACCTATCAAGTGATTACCATCCTTGTCACTGTTCACACCTGTCCCTTCAGCACATCACCTTCATACTATCATATACATCCTATCACTCCAGGAACATCTCATTGAGTGTGTATATATCTGTATGTTGAAGCTGACAGGCCCACGGTGATGAGTCCTGGAGAGTTGGATCTGGTATTCAACACATCTCTACATGACTACTGAGTGGAGATTTTGCAGCTGCAAATCCAGCCTATACTAAAAACGCAGGAGCGTTACAAAGACTCGGGGACGATGCCAAAAAAATGATGCTAGACGTCCTCGAGTATGGTTGGTACAACCCTAGAAGTAAGGCATAGTTAATGTAGCCAGATGCCCTACATGTTTCGCTTGAGGAATCAAGCTTCTTCTGGGGCTACTGGTATACAGACTCCCTATAAAGGCGAGTAGTGGTTTACAGTGGCCGATATACTAGGCAATGAAAGGGTATATATATCATAAATCATAACGGGGGCGTTGGTTAGATGAGTCAACTGGTATCACGACAAACGAAAATAAACAGGATACATGTCTAATTGAGACAGATACCAGTGGCGGCAACCAATTGGGGACAGCAAGCCAAATAAATATGGCCCAGGTATGTCCAAAGTATGAAAGGTCCTTCAAAGGAGAAGCATTGAGACCGCAGACTTAAACACTCAGCAGACCAATTCCCCCGGATGGGGATGAACCACCTTCTATCATAGACCCTATTGGTGCTACTCCTTCTGGCATTCAGAAGTGTGGGAATCACCTTTACTAGACATCCTAGGGACTCCAACCTCCCCCTCTCAAGAACCAAACCTTGAGATGCAGATGTCCCGGGCATGGATGCAGTGTAGGACCTTGAGACAGTAGCACCGGCCTGAGAGGCAGAGAGATTGGATCCCGGTAACTGAGAAGTGACAACAGAGGGAACCAGGGCCTGTTGGGCCAGTACGGGATTATTGCTAGGATCTCCACTGCTTCTGTTCTCAGTCTCTGGAGGAACTGGAGAATTGGGACTGGTGGGAAGGCATTGGCTCTGTGAAATTTCCAGCCGTCTGTGAGAGCATCCAATCCGAAGGCCCGAGGATCTCGGAATCTTGTGTAATATTTTAAAAGCTTCTTGTTGTGAGGGGCTGAAAAGAGGTCTACCTCTGGACAGACCCCCAGAGATAGGACCCACTTGAAGACTTCCTGATGGAGAGACCACTTGTTGTTGTCGAGTCTGATCCGAGAGAGAAAGTCTGCTTCCAAGTTTTGTGTTCCCAGAACATAGGTTGCCGAGAGATTAGTAAATGGGGGAAGCTGCGCTAAGTGACACAAAACATAAATGAAGATGAATGAAATGGAGTCCAAAAAAAGTCCCAAAAATATTGATTAATATATGAATAGTTGAATCAACAAAAAAGTCCAAACATTCAGCCAAAAATCCACAGGTGCAGACAATGAATGAAGTTACTGCTTACCAGATGTAGCAGTAAAATGAGCCTTATGCATAATTAGCCAAGCAAGATGAAGATCTGTAGAGGATTCCTCATCAGCGATAGCCGTCCCAGGATCACAATTGGGTGGATGTTGGGGTGAAAAACAAATGCAAAAATATAGCGTGATACTGTATAATGAAGGTGTATATTAACCACTCCCGTGTGTATCAGAAAGGAGAGAATCCTGATAGAAACCACCACCATCACAGGCTGCTTACCAGAATAAAAGTAAATAAGGCAAATCAATCCAAAGCAATCCCAAATGAATGAAATAAGCCGTAAGATGAGCCACCACCTTATTCCCAATTTAATTACCAGATTGTGCAGATATAACAAGCGTATACGATCACTCAGATAGCTCGTGACCCCGTTAGGACCGTCACCATAAATCCCTGCTTACCAGAAATAAGCAAATTAATGCATAAATCACAAGTCCGGATGGCACTGGATAAGGTATCCTATCCCCTGTAAACGGTCCGGTCCCTTGAGGTATAGAGGCTGACCCACCAAATATGGCTCCGAGGTTCACATAAAAATGATAATGGAGATGCCCATAGTGTAAAACCGTTTATTAAGAGCAAAGGTTAAAAGAAATGCACTTACAGAAGAAGCATGTATAGAAGCGCTGAATCAAAGCTGCCGGCCGGACAGCTTCAAACACCCGCCTGAGCGTCTCGTAGAGGTGACGTCAGCACGCCGCGAACGACGTACGTTTCGTCAGAAAATGACGTTCTCAAGGTACCCTAATCCGTACCTTGAGAACATCATTTTCTGACGAAACGTACGTCGGTCGCGGCGGAATAAGGTGGTGGCTCATCTTACGGCTTATTTCATTCATTTGGGATTGCTTTGGATTGATTTGCCTTATTTACTTTTATTCTGGTAAGCAGCCTGTGATGGTGGTGGTTTCTATCAGCACTCTCCTTTCTGATACACACGGGAGTGGTTAATATACACCTTCATTATACAGTATCACGCTATGTTTTTGCATTTGTTTTTCACCCCAACATCCACCCAATTGTGATCCTGGGACGGCTATCGCTGATGAGGAATCCTCCACAGATCTTCATCTTGCTTGGCTAATTATGCATAAGGCTCATTTTACTACTACATCTGGTAAGCAGTAACTTCATTCATTGTCTGCACCTGTGGATTTTTGGCTGAATGTTTGGACTTTTTTGTTGATTCAACTATTCATATATTAATCAATATTTTTGGGACTTTTTTTGGACTCAATTTCATTCATCTTCATTTATGTTTTGTGTCACTTAGCGCAGCTTCCCCCATTTACTGTTTTTTTTATGTTTGTCACATATTAAGTTGCCGCTACCTTTCTTTGATATTTAGCGCAGTTTCTTCCCCCCTTTTTCCATTTGCCGAGAGATTAGACAGGTTATTTTGTGCCCAGGACATAATTGGCTCCGTCTCCTGGAGCAATGACAGGCTGCAAGTTCCTCCCTGTCTTTTCACATAGGCCACCGCCTTTGTATTGTCCAGTCTGAGCATCACGAGGCCCCTTAAGTCAGATGGCGAAAGGCCTGCAGTATCTTGAAGGCAGCCCTAAGCTCCAGAATATTGGAGACTACTCCGAGGGAGGGGAAAGACCATCTGCCCTGCGCCACTTCTGACAAGCGGTGGGCTCCCCACCCGGTACTGCTGGCATCCGAGGTCACTTTGACCCATGAGACGGGGGCTATGGAATGACAATTGAGGAGATTCTCCTGTAGCAACCACCAGGGAAAGCACCTCTTCATGGTTGAGGTTAGGTATATGTGTTGGGACATGTTCTCTGATGTCCACTGCTGGAGAAAACCCCTCTGGAAAGGTCGCAACCTCCATAACGCCCATTTCACCATGGGAGCTGTAGCTACCAGAGTCCCAATTATCCTCAGGCACTGCCGAGCAGTGAGACGGGGGGAAGCGAGAGCGAGAGCCACCCTGTCCCGAACCACTGGGATTTTCTCCTCGGGCAAGGAGACGATGCATTCCACTGTGTTGAAGAGTGCCCCTAGGAACACGAGAGATTGTGTGGGTACCAGGTGACTCTTCCCGAAGTTCAGGATCCATCTGAATTCCTGGAGAACCGAGATCACTTGATCTAAGTGTTCAAGAAGCTAAGACCTGTCCTGAGACAGGAGAAGCAAGTCGTCCAGATAGTGGATGCCCCTGACCCTAATAAGGGCCACCACTGACAAAAAGACTTGAAAACGTACGAGGCGACATTGAAAGCCCAAAAGGGGAGACAGGTGAACTGCAGGTGGGCTTGTCCAATGCCAAAGCGCAGAAACTGCTGGAACTCCTTTGCCACTGGAACATGAAACTAGGCATTTTTCAGATCTATACTGTAGATGCTAGCCAATCTCCTAGCTGGAATGATTGTGATCAGAGATTCCATTTTGAATTTTTCTCCGCGTATGGACCTGTTGAGGTGTGTAAGGTCTATTACGGGCCTCCAATACCGGTCTTTTTCCGAACCATGAAGAGGGGTGAATAAACTCCCTGTCCCCTTTCCAATTCTGGGACTGGAACTACAGGCTCCTGGGCCACCAGAGAATCTACGTAAGAAAGGAGAATCTGTTTTTTTTCTGCAGAAGAAGGAAGAGACGTGGGAATGAATCTGAGCCTGGGGGAGCTGCTGAAGGTCCAGGAGTGTCCCTGAGAGACCGTACTGAGGACCCAGGGGTCCTGAATCAAGGCCACCCAGACATTCCGAAAGCGGAGCAAATGAGCTCCCACTCAGAATGCCTGGGCGGGCCCACTCTCAAAAAGATTTAGTAGCCTCCCAATCACTGGACAAATTTCCTTTGGGAGCCTTCTGAAAAGAGGACTGCCTGGACTTCCATCCTCTTCCGAAGCATTTGCCGGGTTTGTAGCTACGCGCCTCCCTGGCACGACCCGTGTTTTGCTTCCATCGAGGGGCCCGCTTCTGAGCACCTAAGCGTCTGTCCTGGAGAAGGAAGCCAGACCTACCGCCAGTGGCCCAAGTTATAGCTGCGTCCAGTTTGTTCCCGAAGAGGGAAGAACCGTCAAAGGGGATCCGGCACCATACCTGCTTGGATGCAGCGTCAGCCACCCAGGGTCAGAGCCAAAGGGAATGCTTAGCAGTGACGGAAGACAACATAACCCGGGCCAGGAGGCGGATGATGTCAATGGATGCCTCCCCCATAAATCCCGCAGCCATCCTCAGCTCCTGAATGGGGAGCATCTTGCTGCTTCCTCTGAGACCCCCCTGAGGGTCTCATCGAGGCTGTCGATCCAGACCTCCATAGCTTTTGACACCATAGCCAGAGCTAAGGCTGGCTTGCAGGCCATGCCCGCTATAAGATAGGCCCGTCTAAGGTCAGAATCAATTCTTCTTTCCAAGGGGTCTTTGAAGGACACCGTGTCTTCCAGAGGGAGGGTCACGTGTTTGACGAGCCTCATCACCGCTGCGTCCACCAAAGGTGGGGACTCCAAATGTTTAACCTCTTCCAGCTTGAATGGATACAGTTTCGACATCTTGGAGAGCATGGAGTTCTTCCTTTCCACCTTGCTCCACTCTTCTGTGATGATCTCGCCCAACTCCCCCAAGAGTTGAAAGTTCAAACGTTCCTTACTCAGCTGCTTGAAAAAAAATTTCTGTTTAGGAGGAGAGACCGCTGGGTCCTCCCAGTCAAGAGCTTCCCTTACGACTTTCACCAAGGGGGAAACAAGACCAAAATCAAACCCTAGACAAGGGTCATCCGTCTCAGAGTCAGAATCTGAAAGTAAGATGAAAGGGCTTCTAGGCTGAGACGACTCGAAGAAGTCTTGACCCTGGTCCTCTCTCTCAGGCGAGCGAGGCGGACCCACGGATGTACCTGGGCGGTTGAATTTGGATAGGGAGTTCTTGAGAACCCTACGCACCACGGCTTCCCGGTGTTGGTCCGAGCTTTCCCTTTCACCAGTTGCTTGGGCATAACAGCGGTTGCAGAAGGACTTTGCATACGAAACCTGTAGCCGCATCCTGCACTTGCTTTCACGAGGAAGCTCTGAGTGGACATGGAACCAGGATGAAGAGGTCTGGTCCTCGCCCCCCCCCGGACTATGGGGGATCTGCATCTGGAGGAGTAGTGCCGGTGTTGCGATTTGGAACGCCGATCTTCTCTGCGTGAATTACGCTGCGGATCAGACCTGGGAGAGCTGGAAGAAACAACAGAAAAATGTAGAAAAAAACACTAACCCGGCTTGTAATGCTAAACTAAATAATACACCTCAGGAAGTACCCCCATGGTTAACAGAAGATAGACTTATAACTAAACTAGAGAAACTTAACATAAATAAATCACCGGGACCAGATATCTTGCACCAGAGGGTTCTTAAGGAACTCAGCCAGGTGACAGCCAGACCATTATTCTTGATCTTTAAGGATAGTCTACAGACGGGCATGGTGCCAGCTGATTGGAAAAAAGCCAACGTGGTACCAATATTTAAAAAAGGGCCAAGATATATCCCGGGTAACTATAGACCTGTCAGCCTAACATCAGTAGTCTGCAAGATTTTGGAGGGGATGTTAAGGGACTATATACAAGACTCTAGTAATGAAAACTGTATTATTAGTTGTAATCAGCATGGGTTCATGAAAAATCATTCTCGTCAGACCAATCTATTAAAGTTCTATGATGAAGTGAGCTGCCATCTAGACAAAGAAGAGCCTGTGGATGTGGTGTATCTGGACTTTGCAAAGTCATTTGACACCGTTCCCCACAACGCTTACTGTACAAACTAAGGTACATAGGTATGGACCATAGAGTGAGTACCTGGATAGAGAACTGGCTCCAGGGGAGAGTCCAGAGGGTGCTGATTAATGGGGAGTAGTCGGATTGGGCGGGTGTGGAAAGTGGGGTCCCCCAGGGTTCTGTCCTGGGACCAATCCTGTTTAATGTATTCATAAATTATCTAGAGGAGGGGATATCGAGTACAATCTCAGTATTTGCGGATGATACTAAACTAAGCATGCCAATATCTTCTATGCAGGATGTGGAAACCTTACAAGCGGACCAGTACAAAATAATGGGGGGGGGGGGGCAACTACATGGCAGATGAGGTTTAATGTTGAAAAATGTAAAGTAATGAACTATGGCGTTAGAAACATGAAAGCAAGTTACTCACTAGGGGGGGAACCTCTGTGTGAATCTAAGATGGAGAAGGACCTGGGGGTACTGGTGGACAACAGGCTTGGCAGTGGCATGCAATGCCAAGCCACTGCAAGCAAAGCCAACACAATACTGGCATGTATAAAAAAGGCGATTCGCTCAATTAAGAGATTATTCTCCCACTCTACAAGACTCTGGTCCGGCCATATCTGGAGTATTCCGTACAGTTCTGGGCACCGGTCCTCAGAAAGGATGTGCTGGAACTGGAGAGAGTCCAGAGAAGGACAACGAAGATAATTAGGGGAATGGAGTGCATCAGCTATGAGGAAAGACTACAAGCATTGAACTTATTCTCTCTGTAGAAGAGACGCTTGAGAGGGGATATGATATCAATGTACAAATACTGTACTGGTGATGACCCTAACACAAGGAACAAACTTTTCAGAGAAAGGGAATACAATAAGACACAAGGCCACTCACTAAAACTAGAGGAAAAATGGTTTAACCTTAAAATACGTAAGGGATTCTTTACTGTCAGAGCAGTAAGGATGTGGAATTCTCTTCCGCAAACAGTTGTATCAGCAGGGAGCATCAATAGTTTAAAAAAAACTATTAGATGGGCACCTTAAAGACCACAACATAAAGGGGTATACTATGTACGGTTAACAGCAAACACACACACACATCATAGGTTGAACTGGATGGACTGATGTCTTTTTTCAACCTCACAAACTATGTAACTATGGCCTCCCCTCCCCCTATCTACCCTGTGGGCACCTGGTATGAGAGGGCTGGCCACAGGGGGGCTTGGCTTGGCTGGCGAAAGGAACTGAAGAGAGAGGGTAAAGCTTAACGACGTGTAACCCGGAGCCAGGGGGGGGGGGGTAAGCGAGGGGGGTAGTGGAGGAGCATCCCCAGGATCCTCCTACCTCATAGGCAGAAGTCCTGGAGCTTGGGGAAGCCGTAATGCTGCTGCAGACCTTCCCACCGGTTTCCAGGCACTACACACATTTAAATATGCCGCCTCCTGGACCCCAGAATATATCACGCATGCGCGAGTGACGTCACGCATCGGTACTGCGCATGCGCGACCAAAACCAAGACTCAAACCCAACCGCGCTTGTGCAGACCCGGCGCGCAACCCAGAAGCCGCGGCCGCGGCTGAGAAAGGAGAAACGGCAGAGCTATCTAATAATATGCTGCAGGAGGGGGCAATGTCTGAACAGAGAAGGAAATGTAAAAGGGAAAAACGATCCCCCGAACAAAAGAGGGGCATACAGGGAAGGCTGCAACAAAAAAGGAGGTAACATATGAGTGCACAGGACCCATTGACAAAAAATATGAATGCACAGGACCCCACTGACAGGAAATAACATATAGATGCACAGGTCCCCTTTGACATGGAATTACCACCCAGACTCCCAGGAACAGGCGCGGGCCAGGCAGGTGCAACACCGGACTTTTCGGGCAATACCAGGCCACCCGCAGCAGCTGGGCTTTCTCAGCCAGAACCAAATGCTCCAGCAAGAGGTTTCTTCAATTGCCCCCTCCATACCCTGCTAAGAGCAAGGGCTTAGCAGAGGCTCCATGCTGACCCAATCCTGACATCCAGTAGATATAGGTTGGTAGGAACACATCATCGTGTGCTTGAGGAGGACAAAAAAGGAACACGGATGGTGAAGAGGAGCAAAGATTTATGGGAGTGGAGTCCTATAGGGTAGGAGAGGAGTTGGGGCTACCCGAGCGTATGCTGCCATGGAGTCTGTCAGGAAATTTAATTTTTCCTAAAATACCTCAATCAGAAAGAACAGTGCAATACTGCACTATGGACACTAGATGGAGTGAAAGATCATAGGAAGGAATGTACGAAGTAAAATATAACCAACATTTCTCAAGACTGGATGAAAGCTTCTCACATTTGTCCACAAATAATTTTAAAAACAGACAAAAAGTGTTTGTGAAATCTTCCCGCACAAAATGTACTCAGCCAATGAAAGGTAATGACTCCATTTTTATTTTTCTACTGCTATCAATGGCCAACACAGGACAACACTTCATCCATGTCTTTAGTGATCTCTGATCTCCTTATGAAGTGTTTCTTACATAATGAAGCTAAGCCATGGAGTATATCTGAGGTGTATATCAGGGTGTGCTTCTTCCAGCACATGTCCACCAACATTCCCGCACTCAAGGCACTAATACACCTCCAGGGTTGTGTGGGATCCCTGATGTAGAGGAAGACAGGACTTCAGTGAAGAACAAATCCCTCACTCAGGACAGGAAGGTGGCTTCTCCCCCATGTGAGATCTCTGATGTCTGTAAAGATTGGACTTCTGTGAAAATCATTTCCCGCACTAAGGACAGGAATACGGCTTCTTCTCTTCATGAGATATCCAATGTCTGTAAAGATGGGACTCCTGTGAAAAACCTTTCCCACACTCTGGACAGGAATACGGCTTCTTCTCTTCATGAGATCTCTGATGTGTGTAAAGATGGTCCTTCCGTGAAAAACATTTCCCGAACTCATTACAGGACAATGGCTTCTCCCCCGTGTGCAATCTCTGATGTCTGTAAAGAGGAGACTTCTCTGAAAAACATTTCCCGCACTCAGGACAGGAATATGGCTTTTCCCCTGTGTGAGATCTCTGATGTCTGTAAAGATGGGACTTCTGTGAAAAAAATTTCCCACACTCAGAACAAGAATATGGCTTCTCCCCTGTGTGAGACCTTTTATGTATAACAAGATCAGATTTTTGTACAAAACATTTCCCGCACTCAGAACAGGAAAACGGCTTCTCCCCTGTGTGATATCTCTGATGTCTGTAAAGATTGCACTTCTGTGAAAAACATTTCCCACACTCAGGACAGGAAAATGGCTCAACATCCCTGTGAGATCTTTTATGAACATTAAGTTTGGAATTAGAATGGAAACACTTCCCGCACTCAGTACAGGAAAACCTCTTATCTGATGGAAGGATGGCACCGTCCCTCACAGTCTGAGGTTCCTCAGGATAAGAGGGATACGATAGTCCGGCGCTGTCCCTCACAGTCTGAGGTTCCTCAGGATAAGAGGAATACGATGGTCCGGCACTGTCCCTCACAGTCTGAGGTTCCTCAGGACAAGAGGAATACGATGGTCCGGCACCGTCCCTCACAGTCTGAGGTTCCTCAGGATAAGAGGAATACGATGGTCCGGCACTGTCCCTCACAGTCTGAGGTTCCTCAGGATAAGAGGAATACGATGGTCCATCTACTCTGTGTGGTGCCGGGTGGACATTTGAGGTAGCCGGGTTTTCTCCTGGACTATACTGTGTGATGTCCTCATCTTCTACTTTACAGTCTGGAGACAAAGTGAGACAATCCTCTGAGGTTTTCCTCATCTCCCGTCCATCTACTAAAATAGAAATACAAAGATTATTACTAGACATCAGCAGATTGGTTCCCCTAAATCAGGACTCCGCCCATATCAGACAGCTTTGTCTTTGACAATAAACATATATGTGTAGCGCTATCCAAAATATGACATTCAGACCCAAAAGTAATTATTAACATAATTATGTGGCATTTTCCAAAGTGATTAAAAAAATAGTGAACTCAATCAAGATTTGTTACAGAAGTCCATATAAGTCCTTATTGAAAGGAAAATCAAAAAATTGTGCAAAAAAAAAAAAAAGGGGGGGGGGGTTATAAAAGAAAAGAACCACAAGTTCCAGCAAGTGGATACCACTCCGTTCCGAGATGGAAGAAAAGGGGTCGCCCGTGGATGGATCACCATACACCCAAAAGAAGCTGCTTCCCAGATATAAGTGGTCACCCAACTTAATGGATAGACCTCAGCACGATTATCGCAATATAGGGACCCTGCCAGGTGTTTTTCGATTCAGGAAGTGGCACAGGAGACATTCAAAACCAGGTACTCAGAGGCCATGTGTACAAGGAAATGAACACGGACATAGCGTGATACCGTAAAACCAATAACATTTATGAAAATCCAAAATACAAACTCACATGTACAACGACATTAGCAGACATGTATCCATAAACGCTGGAGAGATAAGTGCTGTGGCGTCCCCGCACTCACTCACAAAGGACGGCTATGGGGGCGTGGTTGCGTCAAGTCTGACTCCAGCCAACGCATTTCGTCACAGGCTTGACATCGTCAGGGGCTTTTTGTCTCTGAGGATCTTACAATTCCACCCTCAAGGTAACTAGTAAATGGTAGAGGGTGACAAGGTGTCCCAGGAGCCACACATCAAGTCAAGACCTGCTGTATGATAGTAAATGGCAGTCTCAGTCTGGACCTACGCCAGGCCACGCCTTGATGTGCGGGACACCTACTCACTATCTACCGATATAAAATGTCCAGCTGGTAGAAAATGGGTGTAACAAAAGAGAATCCATATTATGTGTATATATAGCAGTGGGTAGAGGGGATAGAGCAGAAGTCAGGACTATGTAATGTATAACAGAGTATATAGTGCAGGGGTCAATAGTATGTAATGTACAACATAGAGTATATAGTACAGGGGTCAGGAGTATGTAATGTACAATACAGAGTATATAGTGCAGGGGTCAGGAATATGTAGTGTACAATATAGAGCCATACTGCTGTCTGCTGAAAGGCTGGTCTGCTGGCATACCCTGGTTACTGAGAACTCACAGCGGCTTAGCCATTGGTGTCATTGGGTCCCTGAGGCTACCTATCTACACGTTGGGGGGAGTACATCAAGTGTCTACATCGTGCATTATATCTGTGGTCTGGTAAGAGGCTTAAGGCGTCTTTGGGTGTCTTGCTGGCATCTGGTGTATTTGGACCTATCTGTACTCTGCTGATTTTTATTTCAATCTGGTAAGAGGCTTTACGTTTGGTGGTGGCTTCTCCTTTTCTATCACTGGGATAGAAACACACGTTTATGCTGATCTTTATTTCAATCTGGTAATACACATCGAGTAACCAACGCAGGAACTCCATTTGATCACCTTGGCATGTGAACTTACCTCATCATATGACTCTTGCAATTTATAATTGCCCTTCCGGTAAGCACAATTCCTAAGGGACTTTGGAGGCTGTTCAGGATTCTCATTACTATTTTTGACAATATTCACAATCTACGTTCAATTTTGGGACATTCAATTTGTTGGACATTTATTTGTTGTTTTTTGTCACACAGTGCGACTTATTGTATTATGTATTATACAATATAGAGTATATAGTGCAAGCGTCAGGAGTATGTAATGTACAACATAGAGTATAATAGTGCAGGGGTCAGGGGTATTTAATGTACAACATAGAGCATATAGTGCAGGGGTCAGGAGTATGTAATATACAACATAGAGTATATAGTGCAGGGGTCAGGAGTATGTAATGTACAACATAGAGTATATAGTCCAGGGGTCAGGAGTATGTAATGTACAACATAGAGTATATAGTGCAGGGGTCAGGAGTATGTAATGTACAATATAGAGCATATAGTGCAGGGGTCAGGCGTATGTAATGTACAACATAGAGTATATAGTAGAGGGGTCAGGAGTATGTAATGTACAATATAGAGTACATAGTGCAGGGGTCAGGCGTATGTAATGTACAACATAGAGTATATAGTGGAGGGGTCAAGAGTATGTAATGTACAATATAAACTATACAGTGTAAGGGTCAGGACTCATAACTCAGTCACAGCCAATGAACAGCAGAGTAAGTAACCCCGGGAGAATTGTTCGATCAGAGAGCGTACTAGACCTGGGCATGGGGAAGAAAATCTAAATCACATATCCCAGGCAGTGTCGGTAGAAGATCACCTATGGCCCAGGGCGAACCCCCCCCCCCCAAAACAACAAAAACAAAACATTGGGCGATAATCTGCATGATTACCCCGCACATCCCTTCTAGCACAAATCCCGCCCCCCCCAAAATAAATTCTTACCCTTGTACAATTTCCCCCTTTATCATATCACCTATTCTAGTACAAACCCCCCAAAATTGACTCTCCTAGCACAAATCCCCTTCTCCCACCCCCCTCCCAAACAAATCCCCCGTGAATCACCACTACTAGCACACACCCAAATTTCCCTTCCTTTAACAATTCTTAGCCCCTGCTGCTCCTTAAATTCCTCCTCCCGACACAGATCCCTTTCCCCTCAATTTCCTTGCGGTGCCCCGCCCCCACCTCGCATGATACCACAGTGCCCAGGGCAGCCGCCCCTCCTGCCCACCCCTTGTCCCAACCCTGACCCCAGGTGCCTAGATCTAGTAACTCCTCTGGTGAAAACGAACATTTTGCTGCCAGCTGAACCCCAGAATCTCCATAAATCCAGTCTAGATACATAAATTGTGTCTGCAGCACAGAGAAGGAAGATTATCCGAGAGAAATACAGGAATACAGGACGGGGAACACAGCTCAGGAAAGTGACCAGGGGATTACAGGCTGATATCACCCAGTCCCCGCCCTACTCTGGACCAATCAGTGAGCAGTATGGGTGGAAGAATGTATTTAGTGTTAATGACCCACCTGTGCTGATCTCTGTAGGAGTGTCCTCCTCTATAAATGTCCCCGTTATTCCATCCTCCTCCATAGACTGCTGATCATCTCTCACATACGTCTCTTCTTCTTCTGCTTTAACCTCAAATTCTATATCGATTGGATCTCCACTCTAAACCAAGAAAATGAAAGAATATCATCTGTAAAATATAAGATTTATTATTGTGACATCACATAAAAATCCACACATTGTCTCCATGAGTCTGTGTTTTATAATCTCTGTCTCACCAACCTTGTAACAGTGAGGGATGGTGTGACCTTCCTGTGTGGAATCCCGGGAATACAGAGGACGGGGACATCTCTCTGGTGGGTTCCTGGTATTAGGTGGCTCCATCATATCCTTGTGTCCTTCTGAAAACGCCTCCATCACTCCATACTCCTCATCCTCCTCTTCATACTCTTCTTTAACATCAATATTATCATCCCCGAGGTTTCCACTCTGAATATATAATAAAAATGACATCAATGGTAACAATGCAGATAATGTACAGATCCTAATGATACTATCAGTGATTGTTCCTCATCTACCTGATGATGGTGGGGGATGGTGTGACCTTCCTGTGTGGAATCCCGGGAATACAGAGGACATCTCTCTGGTGGGTTCCCATTACTGGATCCATCTGTAGGAAACACACACACTGACTGAATACATTGTTTCTATGTGTTTATCAGATGATGGGGGATCTAGGTGGATCCTCCGTACTGCTCTCTCCTTTACAATAAAGTCTCCTCTTACCCGGTGATGTGAGGGGCGGCTGATTCTCCATCATGACGTCCTTGTAGAGATCCTTGTGTCCTTCTAAATACTCCCACTCCTCCATGGAGAAATAGACAGTGACATCCTGACACCTTATAGGTACCTGACACACACAATGATACAGTCACCATCCAGACACATCCCTTGTCTGTTACTGGATAATGTCCCAGAATTCCCAGCACCGCTCACCTCTCCTGTCAGCAGCTCCATCATCTTCTTGGTGACTTCTAGAATCTTCTGCATGTTGTGTCTCTCAGGTTTTAGGGAGTCACATGGAGGCACTGTGATGGTCATAGGATCACCTGACTTCAGAGGAGGAAATCTCTGTATTGAGGAAGCAATAGAAATATCATGTTAGAATCCCAGAATCCTCCTCACCTCTCCGGTCAGGTCCGTGTTTTATTAATAGAGATGAGTGATGTCATGTGACCTCCCAGAATCCTCCTCACCTCTCCGGTCAGCAGGTAGATGATCTCCAGGGTGAGGTTTAGTATCTTCTCAGTCATGTGACTCCGGTCCTCCTCCATCCTCATTGGTGCCATCATTTGATCTATAGAGGTCTCCTTGTAGACGGATAAATGAAGGTAAGAATTATTTGGATGGTATTGGTCACAATAATAGGATGGGGATGTGAGGGGCGGTAATAGGAGAGTTGCTGTACATTTAAGAACTTCTGTCCCCATGAGAATACATTTAGGCCTTTTGCACACTGCAGCTAGAAAAAGCTCAGTACAGATTTTCTTTTTTGCTAAAATACAGCCCATCAAGGCCTCTTGCACACAATACTCCTGTTTGAGCATCTACTTTTTCCAGACGTTTTTTTTATGTATTTGCGTGTATTCAAGCGTATTGGTATGTATTTGCGTACATGAAGGCTTAAAATACTGACCAAAAATGCAGATTTTTCTATTTTGTTTTTACTGAAGAATGCACAGCGCTTGTTTACACACCTGTGTGCACAGACACATTACAATTAATGGGCTTTATTTTAGCTCAGAAAAAAAAGAAAAAGCTGTACTGAGCTTTTTCAAGCTGCGAGATGCTCAAACAGGAGTATTGTGTGCAAGAGGCCTTAATCTGGACTGTTTCGGGTTTGTTACATCTTGGAGGACCTTGGACCCTCCTAGCCTGCCAGATCAGAATTTCCCTTTTCTCTGTTGGATTTGTTTGGTTTCTGAGCTGGTTTGCAGCTGAAACAGAACTCCTCTAAGAACAAGTGCTCACCAACGAATGAAGGAATTCCCTTCTTCATCTTACATAATATTCCAGAACAAATCACATGACCAGTGGGACAATAAGATGGTTAAGATTTCCAGTTCTGTAATGTCTGAAAAATAAGTGCAGGTGGGGTGGGAGGACAATCATAGACCCCCCTCTGTTCCTCAGAGTCTCCCAGCCCTCCAGCCCCCTATTCCCTCAGAGCCCCGAAGCCTGACTAACCCCTCAAGATACTCAGAGTCCTTCAGACTTCAGATACATTACATACAGAGGTACATACCTATATACATACAGAGGCCCCTAAAGTCTTCCAGCTTCACTAAACCCTCACATCCCCTCAGCTCCTATACTTCCCTCAGAGCCCTCAGTATTTTCCTCCCTCTGACACCAATGATGGAAGATATTCTTCATGGCAGGCTGGGGAATGTTTTCTTCCTTCTGACCAGCAATGTAAGGGGCTCCATACTCCTGACCCCTGCACTCCATCATTGTGTTGGCTGCATATTGTAATGATTGTCCTTTGTAGGCCATGTATGGTCAGGATTAGAGATGGACTCGGACGTGGTTGAGTTCACACGTGCCCGATCCCGCCAGGAAGCTGACACTGCAGTCCAATAATCACAGGCAGTGAGACATTTACTGATCTGTGCAGCTGCGGATCGGGAAATCTCTCACTTTCTGTGATTAGCGGAGTGCAATGTCGGCTTCCTGGCGGGATCGGGCCACGTGCAAACTTGAACACGCCCGAGCCCATCTCTAGTCAGGATGGTCATTGTCTTGTTTATTTATTATCAGTGCTGTTTGTTTAGAGGAACATATTACTAGAATTTATCTCCAAAATGAAGAGAATGTTCCGGCCCCGAAAGTGGGGTAATGTTAACTAACGCTGAAGGGGTTAATCTAGGTTTGCACACTATATATGTGTGTATCATCATCTGCTGGAGATAAAAGACGTCACAGTGACTATGGAGGAAGAGGACGGACATGACAGGGGGTTACTGGGTGTAAATAGAAAATAAGATCTTATTACCTCCTCTGCTGCCTCTTCCAGCAACGTCTCATCTCTACTTCCTCCCGTCTCACCTCTCACCCGGAACTTCCTGTCTGTACCTGACATCACTTCCTGTCTGTATTCCATAGAGACTTCCTGTCTGGGTAGAAGTGAGATCACCACCTTGTGGAGCTCAGTGGAACTGCAGCCCTGAGAACCGTCTGGTAGTGTGAACACGGCCTTGTGCTGTGTGTGTATGTACTGTATATCCTTCCCCTTTCTCTCCTCCCTGAGTGTGTATGAAGAGGCGGAGCTCCTGCTGGAACAGCGGTCGGAGGAGGAAGCCGAGTCTAGGAGGGAGACTGACAGAAAGCGCAGCAGACTTGCAGGAGTGAGCGAGGAGGATCCAGTTCCTTTGCCATCGGAGGTGAGGAGAGTGTGAAGGATGTTTGTGACTCTGGTAGCTGAAAAGCTGGGAGTCATATTGCTCTGGTGAGTGGTGAAGCACTACTAAGGGGCGCCCTCACCATCACGTGTGTAAGAGGTGGAAGAAGGCGTGGCTACACTACAGCTGGCACAGTTTGGAGCACGGAGAACTTTCACACCTTATCAACTTTTTATTCATTTGTGGATTTAATTTAGCAAAATAAATTCATTGAAGTAGTTACAAAGTGGAAGCAGTGGACTTGCAGAGAACACTATATTGAGCACAAATTATTGTATGATTACATGAATTTTCACAGGTTTTTAGTTTATTTAATATAGCTGCAACTATTATGATATGAATTAAGTAGGTGTGAAGTGGAAGCAGTAGATCTGTAGAGAATATTATTTTGAGCACCTAACACTTTATATATGAATGTATCCACATATTGTAGTGTGTATGTACTGTACACTGATCAGCCATAACATTATGATCACTGACAGGTGAAGTGAATAATATAGATTATCTCATTACAATGTCATCTGGAAGTGGGTGGGGTATATTTGGCAGCAAGTAAACATGTTTTCCCTGAAGTTGTTGTTTTTTTAAAGCAAAGAAATGGGCATTGCAGTTTGTTGTGTATGGGGCTGCAAGGGATGTGGGCGAAGAGATGGCACCAGGATGCATTATGGGAAGAAGACAAGCCGGTGGATGCAGTGTGATGCTTTGTCTGGTGGAGTTCGGGTGGGTGGGTATAATGTTCTGGTGGCAAATGAACACACAACTTAGTAAGAAAAATTAAATGAAATAAAGGAAAAATAATTTCACCACCATTTTATTCTCAGCAGAGGAAATAGATACTAATAGGCTGCACGAGATCTGCTTAATTTTAACCACCTCCTTTTCTCTTATCCGATCTCCTGCAGCCTATTAGCACCCATTTCCCTTTCTGTGTCTCAGTAGATCCCCTGCAGTATATTAGCACCCATTTCCCTTTCTATGTCTCAGCAGACCCCCTGCAGTCTATTAGCACCCATTTCCCTATTAGAGAATAAAATAGCGGTAGTTCCAATGTTTTATGTCACACTATATTAGCGCAATGGATTAGGAAACAGAAAATGTCAGTAAAAAACCCAGTGCAGGTCATTTTGGGGTCACAGACACAATCTATCCCCCAATTCATAGATTCCTAGAGAAGAGTTTGTTGTGGAAGTGAAGTTGGGTACAAGTCAATGAATCCCCCGACACTCCCAGCTGAGAACAATGAAGGAGATTACTATTCCAATCCTCCAACCAGTTTTCTGGCTGGGAAGGTCTGGGAGTCAATATTTCCCCAGCTGACCAGGAACAATGAAGGAGTTTACTATTCAAATCCTCAACAACTCGTTTTCCCACTCGCTGTTTCCCCACCTGGCAGAGACAAGACTTCTTATAGAGTGTCAGCTTCTTGCATCGTCCAGCATCGGTGATAAATACAATGAGCCCTCCCCTTATATCCATAAATCCCGCCCTCTTATCATCAACGTAAAAGATGTGATAAATCATCGACGCATTTCACCTCATCAGTATCCAGTGATCAACCATAAAGTGATATCACAGTCCATCCAACGTCTCCTTCATACTTCAATAAATTATATCTCCACCAATAAATGTCTCCAAACCTTCCAGAGCTTCGTCCTCCATATCTCAGTATATGCTCCAGCAAACCATGTGTAGTGGACTACAAAACACCTCCTTCCCCAAACACCAATTGTGTGCTCTCTTGGTGCTCACACTCAGATTGTGCGCTCCCCAGACCTCCATCACTCTCCTAATAAGTGGCTCCACAATAGCTTTGGAGGAACCCTGACTGAGAAAGACTGGACTAGGCAGTAATATATTTCTCTCCCCCTTGGTGGGAGTGGAGATGACCCATCTATAAGGATATAAGCATATACAGTACATACACACACAGCACAAGGCCGTGTTCACACTACCAGACCGTTCTCAGGGCTGCAGTTCCTCTGAGCTCCACAAGGTGGTGATCTCACTTCTACCCAGACAGGAAGTCTCTATGGAAGACAGACAGGAAGTGATGTCAGGTAAAGACAGGAAGTGATGTCAGTACAGACAGGAAGTTCCGGGTGAGAGGTGAGTTGGGAGGAAGTAGAGCAGAGATGTTGCTGGAAGTGGCAGCAGAGGAGGTAATAAGATCTTATTTTCTATTTACGCCCAGTTTACCCCCATCCCCCCCCCCCCCCCCCCCCCCCCGGTCATGTCCGTCCTCTTTTATCGCCAGCAGATGATGATACAAACATATATAGGGTGGAAACCTAGATTAACCTCGTATATTGCAATAAGGGAATCTATGATCTGCATTTTTATATCATATTAGCAGTTATTGATGATTATAAATAAAGTTTTGTATGAAGTTAGTGATATATGATGATATAGAAGATGCAGTTCTTGGCTATAAATGATTAAGGAATCTGGGCGGGGGGGGGGGGGGGGGGGAACTTTTTAAGACCTCCTCACCTACCAATAGCTCTCCTGGACAAAGATTGGTGATTTTCAGTCCAAACACATCGGATATCACCAGGTTAGGAGAGCGCCCTCTCTATTTATATCTAAGCGGTATCCGGCCCGCCATCCACCGGAGTATCTGTGACCGGGACCCTGGTGGTGGATTCGCTCTTCTGCTCTTTATGCTGGTATTCCCCATTTACTGCTATATGTCTGTTGCTTCACAGGCCCCACAAACTCTGTGGGACTACAGAGCCCAGCACACCTAGTCATCTACATCCGAGGCTGCCAGATTACCTCAGGAGTTGTCTGACACTTTGTTATCAGAAAGTTTTATTGGAATTATCGTGTTGAGGATTGAGATATTTTGTCCATAGTGTAAGCGCTGCCCAAACATTTATTATTTGTAGATTAACCCCCTTCAGGATCAGAGCATTTCTCCATTTATGGGGCCGGAACATCTCTTCATTTTGGAGATAAATTCTAGTAATTTGTTCCTCTAAACAAACATCACTGACAATAAATAGAGAAGACAATGACCATCCTGACCATACATCACCTACAAAGGGCAATGATTACACCACACAGGCAGCCAATGGGCAATCATTACAATATGCAGCCAACACAATGATGGAGTGCAGGGGTCAGGAGTATGGAGCCCCTTACATTGCTGGTCAGGAGGAAGAAAACATTCCCCAGCCTGCCATGAAGAATGTTCCATCATTGTCAGAGGGAGGAAAATACTGAGGGCTCTGAGCAGAGGCTTAACTAGAACCTTCAGGGCCTTGGTGCAAGAAACCATGAGGGGCCTCCCAGACCCACTGGTCCCAGGCTCTCTCCGTCAGTTAATTTCCCATTGGCTAATGTTGGAGGGTGCTGAGCCCACAGTAGGGGCAGATCAGGGACAGCAAAGGGGGCTCTGTATGGAGGGGACTCTGCAAAGGCTGAATGTGCTGCACAACCTGTTCTTAGCAATCCTTCTTGGAAAGCCTGGCACAGCTTGGTTTCTTCCGCCACACAGTGCCTCCTGCCCTCCAAATCCATCTAGGAGATCAAGAGCTAATACCAGCCTTTTACCCCAAGCACCATACACACACAAGATGTTGAGTTAGAACCAAAGGAATGGCTGTTTATTGAACAGAAATACAGGTTTTTTTGTTTTTATACACTTCAAAATTAGGTCAGTCACCACATGAACAATAAAACTAAATATTTACCCAAACATCACACACTGGTTTAGATAATGAGGTAGAGTTGACACAAAACTATCTCATCATTGTAGGAACCTCCAACAGTTAGCCAACAGACAGAAACAGTAGGTGACTCAATTAACAATGGGAATTCACATCTAGGAGGCACACAATGGGAGAGACACACATATCACCCACCTCAGACTGTCCGGCAACAGCCTACAACAGTCTATGAGTCAAAACTCATGCAATGTTCCAGCAGTCTGAAAAGGTGCAATACATTTGACTATCGATCTCTTGAGGATATCTTCGATAAATCTTTCTGTCCTAAGTGAAGGAGCCTCTCCAACCCAGTCTGCAGGAGGGCCACCATATCCCTCTGACTATTAACCTGTAAAAGATTATAATACACCTCTCCATCCACTCCAGAAGGGAAGCCTTATTGTCTTTATTCGAGAAATTAATCCAAGCCTCCCTATCAGCCTCCAATATGGGGTTGTCTATTATTAGAGAATGATCTGCTCTCTCAATGTGCCATAATCAGTGGGTAGGAGGCTTGCCTCTATCCTCTACAAAAGTCCCTGTTCCGGTTGGGGTCTGTTACAGCGATCAATGGAGGAGCCTCCACTAATCCCGGGATTCTTTACTCCGGTAGCAGGATCAGGGGGCGGACTGATCAGTCGGGCACTGCCCGAGGGCCCGTGGTCGAGGGGGCCCCATGGAGAGTCTGTCCCAGGGGGTCGCACACACTCTTTGTACTGCAGAATGGAGGAATGGAGGCTCCAGGTGAGGCAGTGAAGATGCATCCTTGCTGGCGTGTGGATGCGGCATGCGGCTATAGGAGAGCTGGCCGGGATCAGAATTATTTAAATGGGCTTTGGGGATGATAAAGCAACAGGCGCTCGGGCCACCTCAGAATTCAGCTGAGGGGCGGGCACACGTTCCCGCTGCGGGGGGCAGTCAGGAGATCGTCGCATGCTGCAGAGGTAAACTGCAGAGTGAAGAAGAGAGCGGAAGACATCTCTCTGGACTCAGTCCCCGGAGCAAGCCAGCCACCCACGAGTTGTGACAGGTAAGGGACCCAGCATGCAAAGCGTCCTCCTCTGTGCTATTAGTCTCCGACTCCACCCACCTCCGCTCCTCCATTCATCCTCACTGTGTGGCCGCTGCGGAGTGACTGAGGCAGCAAGGGACCAAGCACAGACAAACTGCTGCTTCAGTCAGATATTCTCTCTCTCTTCCCTCCCTCCTCTCCCCCCTCCCTCCCCCCCCTCCCCCCCCCCTCCCCCTCTCCCCCTCCACCCCCCTCCCTCTCCCCCCCCCTCCACCTCTCCCTCCCCCTCCCTCCCCCACCCTCCCCTCCCCTCCTCCC